>NC_068406.1:14266588-14509088 GCF_023724105.1 Carassius gibelio
CATCATTGATTGTGGTACTTTACTGTTTAATAATACCGACAAGCTGCTTCGAAACATTCCCTATGTTTAAAGAGCTTTAAAAATAAGAGAATTAGTTTGGTTAAAACTATTATGACAAGCGTGATATCAATGTGAAGCTGTAAGCATAATTAAAATCAAGTCTGAATAATGACAGCAACAGATGAATTGATATTAGTCTGTTTTTACAAGCATTACCAGTATATGTTTCATGTTGACACCACCAAAATAATTTATGAAATAAAATAAGTTAATGTTTTTTGGCACTTGCAAGATGTTTTCAAAAAGTAATGACAAAAATGTTACCAAAAAGACATGACAAAAAAATTAAAAAATAAGATAAAGATAGATCTGTTCTCATAGCAGACAGCAGGAAAAAGAAGACAATCCTACATGCAAATAATACAGTGCAACTGACCATATCTATGTGTAGCTAGGAAAAATAAACAGGCATTTATCTTTTTTAAAGCAGTGCACAAAAGCTTTTTTTTTTCAGACAACATGGACAAAGCATAATTGAAATTATAAAATAATAATAAAAAAACATGTATACTATATCATGCACCAATGGAAATCTGTCCCCTACCGTGTTTAGAGAGCAGTGAATACTTCATAGAGACCATGTGGATTGGAACGCATGCAGCTTTATTGATTAAATGTCCACTGCAAAATTAATCTGTTCTCTAAATGATCTGCTAATGAATGAGAGGATGAGGATCTCAAACCAGTATTTTATTTTTAATAAAATATACTATTATCTCTAAGCCATGTGAGATATGGGGTTTGAATTAAAATTCTATTATTTAACAATGGAGGACAATAAAGACATATGGATTGCTGGAATAGGACATAAAAATGAATTACAAATATTAAATATTATATTTGACCCATTGAGTGCAGGGACACGTATTTCAAGCTAAAAAGAGCTTGAACGAGAGTTATTTATACAGATTCTTCGTGGGACTTTTGAAACATGAAGAATGGATTTTAAATCATAAAAGTACAAAAGGTCTTAAATATCTTCCAGTGGATACAAAATGAAAGTTTATGGCAAAGTAATACTTATAACGTCATAAAGAGCTGGTATTGTGTGTAAAACTCTTTTTACCATGGTGAAAAGAAAAGGTATGATAGGATTTTTTATATTGATTCTTTCTATACAGTCTGTTCTTAATGGCTTCTCAATTACTGGCTATTCAACAGAATGTCTTTGTTTTTCTTCACTTCGACTGCAATTTTTCTGCAATTACTGAGTTGGAGTCAAAACCCGGATATGCTGATTAAATGTCATTCTTTATTATGTTCCATAAGCATACAGTACATGCAAAGAGCCTGACTTTCTGTTAATCTACCTATGAATCCATAATATCATTTCTGATATTCCTTGAAAATATCTATATATATATATATTAGGGCTGGTAATTTAACGCGTTAATTAGATTAATTAATTATGGAGAAAAATGTAACGCACTTGCCCAGCCCCAGACCTGTGGATCATCTGCCATTTCATACAGTCGATTGATGACTAATATGAGGCAGGGCAACAACTTACTGCGTGATGGAGCCTAGAAAATATACCTCAAATTCAATATATGTTGAAATTTTGTCTCATATTTACATCACATAGTTAAAGGGGGGGTGAAATGCTCGTTTTCACTCAATATCCTGTTAATCTTGAGTACATATAGAGTAGTACTGCATCCTTCATAACTCCAAAAAGTCTTTAGTTTTATTATATTCATAAGAGAAAGATAGTCTGTACCGATTTTTCCCAGAAAAACACGACCGACTGGAGGCGTGACGTGTGGGCGGAGCTAAAGAATCACGAGCGCCAGTAGGCTTTTGCGTTGAGAGCGTTTGGAATCTGTGACATTACCCAGAGCCGTTGAAAAACATGTTTAACTGCTCTGACATTACCTTGAGGAAAAAACCATCATCCAAAATAAACCATGGATAACAGTCAGATATCCGTTTATTTATGATCCAGAATCAGATCCCAAGGCTGAAACTGAACGAGAGCAGCAGCAGCAACGACTTGCTCCGAGCGGGGCTCGAACCCGGGTCTCCGATGGGAGGCGGACGCACAAACAAGGAGGCAGAGATATTTTAAGCAGTTTTACTCACCGCCTGCGGTTCCAACACACGATCGTGACCCTTTTTCGTTGGGATTGCATCATCCTTAAGAAATAAACGATACGCAAATCCGTCGTCAAACTGGGCCTTGTTTGTAAAACAAGCATCTTCGAAATGCAGGGGAACAAACACAAACACTTGCACAGCTCCGTTGATGCTCTGTAAAAATAAACTCCATCCACTGGTCCCTTAATGCTGTTTTTTCTTTGGTAATCTGTGCAGGGTTGTCTTGCCCTGGCAACCAAAAACACACTCCTTTTGTGACATTTCGCGACGCTCTCGCTCTGATCAGTGAATGTCTGTGCTCAGCCTCTCATTGCTCTGCTATACAGGAGCGCGCGCTCTTCCGGCAGAAGTGCCCTCAGGACCCATATAAGGAAATTCCGCTCCATCTAACGTCACACAGAGCCATACTCGAAAAAAAACTTTCCGAAACTTGTGACAAACCGGAAGGAGTATTTTTGGAACAGAAATACTCCTTCAAACGTACAACTTAATTTTTTAAACTTAGTCCATGTTTAGCATGGGAATCCAACTCTTTAACAGTGTAAAAAACTCAGTATGCATGAAATAGCATTTCACCCCCCCTTTAAGAAATATCACATGAGCTGTAGGTGCAATATCCCAGGAGTGCAAATGTGATACTAATCTTATACAACAGTTCATTAAGAAGTTAATATTGTGTTATTTTAGACACAACGTTGTCTGTTTTGCTCAATTTTGCCAACCAAAAGAACTGTTCATCCCCGAGCAACCAGCGCGGGATTTCTTTTCTTAATCCACGTTTTGAACGAATTTGGTGAACCATTTGCTGCGTTGAACCATTGGCCATACTCCAAAAATGACAATTCTGTCATCATTTACTCACATGGTCCAAAAGAGTATATGTAGTAAATTGTATCAAACAAAATATTTCTTGCTGAACCTACTTTTTGTAATTTGATGCTTTGCACAACAAGTGACGTTGCATTCAGCCAAGTATGGTGACCCGTACTCAGAGTTTGTGCTCTGCATTTAACCCATCCAAAGTGCACACACACAGCAGTGAACACACATAAACCATGAACACACTCCCGGAGCAGTGGGCAGCCATTTATGCTGCAGCATTAATTAATGAATTAAATTAAATTAATTATATTATAATCACCACATCATGTAATTAATTAGATTAAAAAAATGATCACTTAACAGCCCTAATATATATATATCTTGTCTTTACAATGAATGAATGTTGTTGGATAAATAAGAGGACAGATATTTCCCAGTATAAAGAATTAATCAACTTAAATTCTGGAGGGAATAAAACACCAATCATGAACAATGAGCAAAGAAAACACATGTTAAAGGTCATCAGATATCAGACAGCGAACTGCTGTTACCTTTTCACCGATGGCCTTTGCTTCTAATCAACTATAGTAATAACTACAGAATCACAGTGCAGAGTTATCACAGAGCATATGCCTGACGATGGTGGCATGATCGAAAAGTTGCTGCTTCAATACATTTCTAGCAAATTATGGCAGTGTGCAGATTAGTAGCCTCACCCTTTATAATATATTTCATATTTCATGGTCTTTCTGCTTGCAATCATTCAGGGGTACAAGAGGTTTTATCATTCTGTAATCCATACATACGAAGACAATAAAATAAAGAAGTTCTGAAATTAAGTTCTGTGTTATAAAACAGAATGACCCAGGGGAAAAGTATTGAACAATGCCCCTTGTCAGTGGAAATTGATTATTAGATGGTTCAGTCCCAACACCTACAGTACCAGGATGATGAAGATGAAACAAGGGTGGACATTTCAGCGAGACAATGTCACAGCCAAGGAAACTTTTAATTGGTTTCAGAGAAAGAAGATTAAGCTGCTAGAACTGCCCAGCCAAAGTTCAGGGAGGAGCAGTCACAGTTCATTAACCTGATTAGCACAAGTGGAGACCAATCAGTAATCAACCCATGACAAGGTATAAATAACAACAGAACCTACCTCTGTTCATTGACAGTTTTCAGCAACCCTCCTCCACCCCATTTCTCCTCACTTATAGATCCATCTACACAACCGGGGGGAGTACTCTGCCTCTGAGCTCGGAGCCCTCCACCCGGACAGCACGCCAAATACGCATAACCATACTGTATTAATATACGTAGGTAGATGTGAACTCATGATTAGGAAATAAGAACTAAAGATCAGAGTTCATGAGGCCCACAGAACCTTCAAGATTTCACACCTGAGCAATGCATGTGACTACTTTCTCCATACAGGAGGCATCTTGAAGCGGTCTTTAACAACAAAGACTTTTGTACAACGTATTAAATAAATTTCAGTAGTTCAAAACTTTTTTCCCTGGGTCATTCCATTCAACTTAATTTGCACAAATGAGATATGTCCTCAAAATGTTATTTATGTTTCTTATCCAAACCATTACGCACATACACACACGTGAAAACTTACAAGGAAAGGAAACCATAGCAACATCACAATGATTTGCTCATGCCAGCTCCTTGAGCTTTTTGCATGAAAACATTATTATTATTTTTTTTTACTATGAGTACATCATTTTGGCCTGACTCACGTTCAGAGATTAAGGACAACCTGCTGCTTCGAGATTGTGAATTATGCAACTGGGGGGCAAGATTAAGAATGGCAGTTAAATTCTAGGAAAAATTATATTCTTACCTTTGACTGATGGCTCATGGTGAGGTGACGGACGATGCCAGGGCAGTGAACAACTTGAATTAAGCTTATGAGAGGGGAGAACTAAAACAAATTTCAAAGTAAACCACTGGGCTGTAATACATTTAAATAGCTGTATCTTTATTGTTCAATTTAAAAATTATAACATTTCTAAAATATTCTATTCGTAGATTAATTGTGATATGCTAGCTCATTAATACTGTCTAAATGAACCACTTTAAATACATAAAAGAAGAAATAATTTGTAATTTGACAATATTATTCCCTATAAACAACAAATACATTGCAAACTTTTCATTACTGTACACTAGATATTTTTACCGGCCTGATTTTATTCTGGAAAGCTTGAAAGGTTTCTCTAGGCTTTATAAACATCATTGACACACACCCAAAGAGTGTCTCTTTGCTTTACTGAAAACTGTTAACCTGATACAAAAATGTATCTCTGAGAAAATTAATAGTGGTAACAATTATGACGTCATTTTCATCAATTTGCAGACAACATACACAACATGCAGGCCTCTGACTGAATCCAAAGAAGTGAATAACAAATTAAAAAGTGTTTGGAACACAACTGACAATTACATGAACCCATAAGACCCACACCGAGTGATACAGCTGAACTCTATGGGGTTTCCACTCACACAAATGTAATGACGCAGACCGCTCTTCACTGTCAAATCTAACAGCTATGGAAGAGGACCTCCTTTCCACCCTGTTCCGTCCAGGGCCCAATCTCAGCGGAAAATCTCATGCTGATTAGGTCTGACAGCATTTCATTCTCTTAAACTCCAACTGGATTACAGCTGGGTTTTATTACATGGTCAAGATCATGCATATAATATACAAGAGCCCACCAAGGAATTTCAAGTTGAGATTTTTATTAGGGTTATTCAAGCTGGACATTTGTTATTTCCTTGCTTCAAATCAAGACTTTTAAAGAAAGAGTTCACTCCAAAATAAATATTTTTCTGAAAATGCACTTACTGTTAGACCATCCAAGATGTATAGTGGTTTGTTTCTTCAACAGAACAGAAAGTTATAATAGAGAGAGGACTTTGGATCATCTTAGTGATAGATTTGTTTATTACAAACATTCATCTTTTCACTTCACAACATCCCAACAGACTGAAGCTGTGTGATTTACTTGTGGATTTTTGTGATAAACTGTTTGGACTCTCATTCTGATGGCACCCATTCAATGCACATGATCCTTTGTTGAGCAAGTGATGTATGGTTAAATTATGTTCATCAATTATGTTCTGATGAAGAAGCAAACTCATCTACATCCTGGATGGAAGTGTGAGTAAATAAATAGCACATTTTCATTTTTGGGTGAATTAATCCTTGAAAACATTCTTCATTGAAACCATGTAGTACTATCCAGAATTTCTGCCTGACAACTGATGCCTCTTTGACAGGGTTTCAGATTAAAAATTACATTGCTCATTGTTTTATGCTGTTTGTGTCTGGTGCATGAATGAAAATAACAGTGCTTTGAAGACATACAGTAGATAGAGAGTATCTCCAGATCACAAACCAAAGAGCACCCATCTGTCCTTCTTACACCTCTCTAAACCTTTGCTTGCTTCCTCTCGCTTGTGAAGCTATGTATTTATGTTTAATGGTCTACTATGAGATCATATCCAATTTATTTTACATTCTCTTAAGCCAGCACTAATACTTATCCCGTTCGAAGAGCCCGGAGGAATGTAACGGAGCAGAGTGGAATGGGGGTCCATAATCATTGAAGAAATCAGTTCCTGAAAAACTGTCAAATTTCACAGAAATGGGATCCTGTTACATTGCATTTTATAGATTGGCTCACAAAAACACACACAAACAGAGCATGGTAAATCAATAAGGCTATAGGAAAGTGGACACGCTGTGGACTGCAATTACTCTTATTCTTGCCATTGAATGGTTTCAGGGATTTAATTTCCCCATTCTACAGAGAATGGCGAGGCAGAAAATTCACTTATATATAATGAAACATTTTCCTCAACATTTTAAATGAGGACTTGCTGTAAACTCTTTGACCTGAGTGAAAGGACACCTGTTTTAAATGCACTATAAAAAAGGCACTTCACATAAGAAGGTATGGAAGTCTTCAGAGTAAAGTTGCGATTATGAAAATTTTTTAAATACAATATATAAGTAAAAATAGCACACACATATGTGTGTGTGTATATATATATATATATATATATATACACACACACACACACACACACACATACATTAAAAATAGTATAAATAAGCAAACACATATATTCCTAGTATTTCTGAAAAAAGTGAGTCATGAAGAGAGAAGGTTATTTACACCATAGGATGTGTGAACACTCTATCTTTCTCCACTGCAGCCACAGTCATATCACCCTGCTGCCCAAGACTGGATGTACACTAAAGCTAAGCAGACTCCTAATAAACCCCATCCACTGATTTGAGTCTCTCTCTTCTCCACCTGTAGCTGGTGTGTGGTGAGCACACTGGTGCCGTTGCGTTATCCTGGTGGATGATGCAGACTGGTGGTGGATGAGGAGAGATCCCCTCATATGATTGTAAAGCGCTTTGGGTGTACAGCAATGCAAAATACAGCGCTATATACCATTCATTCATTCATTAATTCATTCAACACTCAGTCTTGCTGGAGGAGTAACTGGGCAAGTCATAGTCCTGGGCATGGACTATACATAGGCAGGTGTCCATTTACTACTTTGTATGCTACGACAATTGTTTTAAACTTGATCCTGACGGGAGAGATAGTGTAATGCCAGATGAAACTGCAGAATTTTTACCAGTGCCTAAAGCGCCCTCTATTGGTGTTTGTTATAAATTACAGCTTGATTCTACATTGTAATCTACAAAAGTGAACGAATTCCATAAGTGATTTGCACCACAAGACCTGGGCTGAATGGTAAAACGTATCTTTTTTCGTTCTATCCGACCACCCATTTATGAGCATTTCCTTAGCAAGTATTGCCTCTTCCCAGTGCTGCTATGTGTTCACCCTTAGAAAAAATCTGTTCACCTAAACCTCATGGTTCCATCAGAATAATCACAGTTTCAGTATCCAATTGTGAGTTGTGATTTGATGATCAGGTGACTTTCTCAGACCACATTGCTAAAACTGCCCGGTCCTGCATATTTCACTTATTCAACATCAAAAAGATCAGGCCCTTTCTTTCAGGACATGCTCCTCAACTTCTTGTTCAAGCTCTTGTTCTGTCCAGGCTGGACTATTGCAATGCTCTCTTGGCAGATCTTCCAATTCTATAGAACCTTTACAATTAATCCAGAACATGGCAGCAAGATTTATTTTTTAATGAGCCAAACAGAATGCATGTCACACCTGTGTATCAGTTTGCACTGGCTACCAATAACTGTTTGCATTAAATTCAAGGCATTAATGTTTGCTTACAGAACAACCACTGGCT
The DNA here is from genome assembly GCF_023724105.1 of Carassius gibelio. Lineage (NCBI taxonomy): Eukaryota > Metazoa > Chordata > Actinopteri > Cypriniformes > Cyprinidae > Carassius > Carassius gibelio. The sequence goes on from NC_068406.1 coordinate 14,274,872, forward strand.
CTGCACCCCTTTACCTGAATCCATCACTTCAGACTTATGTGCCCTCTAGAAGCTTGTGTTCTGCAAGTGGACACCATATTATTTTGCCATCCCAAAGGGGTACAAAATCACTTTCACAGACTTTTAAATTAAATGTTCCCTACTGGTGGAATGACCTGTCCAACTCAATCCAAGCACCTGAATCCAATTGGCTAAAACACATTCTCTATTATTTTTGTATTCTATCTATTTGTTTTCTTTTTATTGATTATAGAATTAACAAAGAGCTAAAAAAAGGCCTCTAACACTAGCTTGCTCTATTATCTATTATATAATAATAATAATAATAATAATAAAACATTGCTATACGTGTACTGCGTTAGGCTAACTGAAACCTGTCATAGCACTTGCATATCATTGCTCTTTCATTGCTTTGGATTGCTTTCATTGTCCTCATTTGTCTTTTCAAATGATCAAATATATCAAATTGATAGATGGCAGCATGGATACATCTTCTTCTTTCAAACAGGTGATTGTTGACCTTTCCAAGATGGTCTGTGAAAATCCCTTGAGAAAACTTGAGAAAAGTTAGATTGTATTTTATCTTAAACTGTGAATCCGGATGTTAACTACCCATTCAATGATATGTGGAACTGATTTGTTCGATTAAAAAAAAAAAATCAATAATATTCATATCAGAAGAACATTACCGTATTTTCCGGACTATAAGTCACACTTTTTTCATATTTTGGCTGGTCCTGCGACTTATAGTCAGGTGCGACACATTATCAAAATTAATTTGACATGAACCAAGAGAAATGAACCAAGAGAAAACATTACCTTCTCCAGCCACGAGAGGGCGCTCTATGCTGCTCAGTGCTCCTGTAGTCTACACTGAAAACTTAGAGCGCCCTCTCGCAGCTGTAAACGGTAACGTTTTCACTTGGTTCTTGGTTCTAAATAAATGCGACTTATAGTCCAGTGCGACTTATATGTTTTTTTCCTCGTCATGACATATTTTTGGACTGATGCGACTTATACTTAGGTACGACTTATAGTCCGAAAAATACAGAACTTAGCCTATTAGCAGTATTTTCAGAATAGGTCTGTGTTTTACAGGTCGTTCCTCATATACTCTGCAAAAAAAAAAAAAAAAAAAAAAGAAAAACATCTGTATGGTTTTTATTATCATGTCTATCATGCTTAAATCATGTGTTTTAAACTACATTAGTTTAAACTTCTGATATGCACGTGCACAGAAAGCGGCTGGCACACAGACAGCAGGACTAAACTGAGTTCTCTTTCATGTCTTAATGTGCTTAAACTGTCAAATACACACACATTTATGTTAAAAACACACGCGTTACAAAAGCAGCTGGTTATATCTGTGAAGGTAAACAGCTGTAAAACAAATTGTTTATTTTAAATCCATGTGGCAGTGGTGTAATATACAGTAAATTAATCAATAAATCCACTGTTCTCTTGACTCCTCTGACGCTGGGGCTATAGTGTTCTGTACTCGTCTGTGCAGCCAAAGAGAACTGTTAGCATGCTTTTCTCGAACTTTCGCCCTGGTGTTAGAACTGCTACTTCGTTGTCCCATGCAAAAGCACAATGACAGCGCTGTGGGTGAAAATGTGTAGATTAAGGGGTGTAAATATAATAAGATCCCCTTTCTACACCGAAATCTGAACGGCTCTTTTTTTATTAGATTATTGGTCTTTTTCACATTTTCTGGGTTGGTTGATGCATCTGGGACCTGATTGGGCCTGTTGCACAGAAACATGATTTTATTTTTTATTTTCAAGATTTGTCACCTTCAATTTGGATTTTTACATCCTTTAATAACCTTATTGATATAACAGAAGACATATAGCCTACTCCTGGTTCTGCTCTTCTAGATAATGCTGTTAAAATCGTGTGCTTGCTTGGAAAAGGTAATATCCAAAAGTCTAAAGTTACAGCTTCTAATTCAAATTTTATTGTATTTTTGTCTGAATTAAAACGTTTGGCTTATTCCCTTTGTAAATAATAATAGGCTGTTAAAAATTACAAAATTTAAAGTAAGATCATTGAGTCATCTTTGAGAGATATTTAAACACTATTCGCATGGGATTAGTATTATCTGGGGACCTTGTGTGATTTTGATGTTTGTTGCTATCCTATTAGGTGTTTTCCCTATCCCCCACTTGAGTCAAAAAAAAAAAAAAAAAATCCATAAAAATCAATATCCTGTAGGCTACATATTTGTCTTTGTTAATAATCTAAATCCCTCACAACAACTTGATTGGTCTTACTTGTCAATTCCAAATGTCTCTGTATTTTAACAATCTGCAATTTCAGATGTTGCTTGCAAAATGTAAAAAAAAAAAAAAGACCTTTCCAAGATGGAGGCTCTGTTAAAGGAGCATCTCTGATGTCAAATATTTTTCTATGATTTCATTTAATTTTCTGCTTTGTTTTATGGAATGTTACAAACTTAATTTGATTCCTAATTTTAAATTGGTCATAATTACCTAAAACAAACAAACAAACAAAAATTATATACACTTGTAGGAATTTTAACATTATAATGTGGGATTAAATGGGCACAACCCAGGATGTCATAATGCACCGCTGGTGATCAGGTAGTGTACAAACACGCTGCTGAGAGTAAACATACTGTAAACATGGAGCTCACTGCGCCCTCTACAGTCTAGACGACCGCTTAGATGACAGCTACTGTGTGAATCTGCGGCGGCTGCTGGTGGTTGATACGTCCACTGTAACTTCAAAATGCGTGCTCACGAGATCCGAGAACAGAAAACCAACATGGTTGAGTGAGGATGAGACTACCCAGCTCTGTCCTTGTGTCGGTGTCTTTGTTTACGGCCGAGACGACGGCTGCTCTGTATCTGAGCAGCACTTATCGCTCCGCTGGCGATCAGATTTGGCAGTGCTTCACGCTGCTCTTCACGCTTGTTCCATCCGTGCTGGTGCAGCTCACACTGATCTTTATTCACAGAGACCTGAGCAGAGACAGACCTTTAGTGCTGCTGCTTCATATATTACAACTAGGGCCAATAATAAGGTGAGTGGCCAATTTGTGATTCTTCTTCAGTGTAACGCTATTTGGGTGAATTTCTCCTTACCACAAGCCTGTGGAAGCGAATCATCCATCTACATAGTGGATGAAGGCATACAAATATTCATGATTGTGAGCGAATACACATAACGAAGGTTGTTTTTTTTTTCTTGCACGCACATGAACCTGTGCTTTACCTGTTACAAATGTTATTAATATCATTTATACAAAGATTATTAATATTTGTCGTTTAATTCATAGTCCACAGTGCGCAGCATGGCAAAGGCTTCATATCCCCGGGGCTTTGCATTATGCACACATTTCATTTCTGATAAGGAGCTTTTAAATAATTTTCTGTAAGCTCTTAACATACCATTACGCAAAATAAAATAATAAAAATTATATATATATATATATATATATATATATATATATATATATATATATATATATATATATATATATATATATGATAATAGTTGCAGTTACCTTTTTAATAATCAAGGTATTGCACGGTATGTTTATTAGAAAACGAATTTAATGCTTATAATATTCTTGTCCATTTTTCATCTATGAATTATTTATTGTATACAGTACATTAATGCTTATAAAAAGAGCCACTTTACATGAAGTATAGATGATGTTATGATATATGTTCTTTAAATTATAGAAGTACATTCACCTACCATTAGCACAAGATTTTCCTTTCTTTCATTTTGTTTAACAATTTTTTTTTATGTTAAATAATGTTTTTTGTGAACCAATTATTAACATTATATTTATGTTTTCTGTTCTTGTGTTCTTGTCATGCCTTACAAATTGTTATGTTAGCTGGGATATATCACATAATGGTAATATATATATATATATATATATATATATATATATATATATATATATATATATATATATATATATATTGCCAGCTAACATAACAATTACCAAGCCGTTTATGGACAATTTGTGTCCTCAAATCATCTATTAGTGTTATTGACAGTTCCTTTCCTTTCCATTCCAGACCGGTCCTCACAGTGAACTGTTCCATCTCTATCAGTCTCTGTGTGTTTTTGCATTGACCATGTGTATGATTGATATGGCCTTTTCTAATAGTACAGTTTAGCAACATGACCTGGGCCAGCTCATTCAGATAAAGCCCAGCAATGTTTCAGATCTTTGTGATTCATGTATAATTCAGTTGTTTATTTCACTGAATTAGTGTGGATGGCCTGTAAAGGCTCTCTTGGCCTTCTCTTAACACACTGTCATCCGTCAAATTATCATCAAGGTTGCCTGCACACTATTATTGTAAAATAGCAAGGCTGTTGTCAAGGTTTGGGATAGGAAATACTAACTCAATGTTTGGTGCCTACTACCTGTCCTATGAGACCTAGCCTTTGCATTTTAAATGAATGAGATGGACAGATCGTCCGCTGAGACCTTACAAAAGCTGTCCTCGGGTAAGCTAGAACTATGCTTTTGAGCTCTCACTGGATTGAGTGCAATTCTCTGAATTGTGACATGGTCTGTTGTGAGTGTGAATATGATAAGAATACTTTGCAGCCAAGCCGTAACCCAATAATATCATTATATTTTGATAATAAAACTGACCAAATGCAATATATGTTATTTTTTTTTCAACTATAATTTTATAAAAGTATAGAATTTATTTTGTTTTATTTTATTTTACTGTATTTATTTTCTACTATTATTATTATTATTTATTTATTTGTATTTATTTTTTTACTCAAGGCAATATATGTCAAGGCAATGTATGTGACCCTGGGTATATTTGGGTATATTTGTTGCAATATGCAACAAAAAAAAAAAAAAAACATTGTTTCGGTCAAAATTATAAAAAAAAAATTTAATGTCAAACATCATTAGGATATTAAGTATTTAATTAAGATCATGTTCCATTAATATATTTTGTACATTTCCTAGATTTAAATATATAAAAACTTAATTTTTGATTAGTATTATGCATTGCTAATTGACTTAATTTGGACAACTTTAAAGGTGATTTTCTCAGTATTTAGATTTTTGTTGCACCCTCAGATTTCAGATTTTCAAATAGTTGTATCTCGGCCAAATATTGTCCTGTCCTCACAAACCATTCATCAATTGAAAACTTAATTATTCAGCTTTCACCAAATCTCAGTTTGACAAAATTGACCCTTGTGACTGGTTTGTGGTCCTGGGTCACATGTGTTGTTTTTCAACTGTAATTTATGTTTTCATGATTGTATTGTATTTTATTTTAATAACATAAATCTGTTGATTATCATTTTTAAAGGTACAGAACTATTTTTTTAAATTAATTTTATTTATAAAATATAACCAATAGCAATATATGTTATTTTAACTATAAAAAAGTGTCAAGCAAATAATCCACATTTAAATATAAACTTGTTTTAGAATATATATATATATTGGCTTTTTTTTGGGATTTTTTTTTTTTTTTTTTTTTTACCTTGGCCACTCATTTATTGAAACAATAAAACTAAAATGTTTTATTCCTTTAGGTGCTTGGATGCATTCTGTATCTATGGCAGTGCCGGAAAGGTGGAGGAGCCGTATGTCACCATCACCCGTAAGAAGCAGATGCCCCGGGAAGGGCAGACCGAGGAGGTAGAGCAGGAAGTGGGCCAGGCAGAGGGGAAGTTAGTGACCCACAGGGCCGCTTTCGCCAGGACATCGGTCATACAGGCCTTCCTGGGCTCTGCACCCCAGCTCACACTGCAACTCTACATCTGTGTGCTGCAGAAAGGGGTGTCTATCGGTAGAGGTGAGAACACACACACCCACACACACACACAAAAATAAGTCACTTCAAGGTGATACAAGATCATTAAAATAACTAATTCTTTTGCCGTAATGAGCGGCTGACTATTTATCACTTACAATACATAGCAGTCACAGTGACTCTTTTTATAAACATTTTCAGAATGAGAACGACTTCTTAAAATTTCTTACGGATTTCTAGAGCATGACTAAGACTTTTCTTATTCCTGCTTTGTTTTCATTTTGTTATCTGGCCTTGTGAAGTATAACTCCCAAAGTGGAGCATTGCAAGCTTATGAGCTTATGACTTTCATGTTTAATGAGTTTTGCCAATTCTGTAAAGTGTCAAAAATGTCAGGGAGAGCAGTTATCATTGAGGCATGTCATGTTTCTGCCCAACCAGTACGATCTGTGTACAGTCTCTTTTGCACATTCTCTAAGTTTCCTCTGTGGAATAATCTCTCTGTAAGTCCTGTAAACATGGAACTGCTCCTAACGTCACCCAACTAAATTTAACAAGCCCCCCCCCGGCACATTCTGCACACATGCTTGAGTTACATTGAAATGAATGCCTCTGAAATGACTTCTAGCTGTGTACTATCAGTTTCCTCTTGTTATCTAAAGGACGCACACTTTGTTTTTAAGAATGTCAGCTAGAATTGATAACATGTTTTCAGACAGCATGCGCAGCCCTCAACAGACATAAATTATAAATAAACTAGACCAAAAATAAATTCATTTTAAAATACCCAGAAGCGCTACAAAACAATGAAGTCATTGTAAATAACCAATAAAGAACATAAATTGCCAGTTAAAAACTTGTATTTATTCAAACCTGGATTATTTTTTTATTATTATTTTAATTTATGCAATAGAAATGCATTACAAAATTATTTTGGAAATGGTATCCTTTAGACTGTTGGACAGCTTATACATTTGCAAGCTGTTATTTAGTACACTCTAAAAACCACTGGGTTAAAAACAACCCATATCGGGTTGTTATTAACCCAAGGGCTGGGTAAATATAGGACAGAACCCATTTTGGGTTAATTTTACGCAGCAAATTAGGTTGTTTATTTAACCCAGCATAAGGGGTTGATTTAACCCACATAAAGTTTATTAATTTTTACTATTTTACTACCTTTTTTTACTTCATAGATTAAATTATGTTTACAGATTAACTTAAATCCTCTAAATATTTCTGAAATAATCCACACAACCACTGGTTTGCATGTTAGCTTCCTTTATTTTCCTTTGATTATCATTTACAGCATTGTTTATATCGTTTTTAATAGGCTATACATATTGCCCATATTAAAACTCGTTTAACAAACAATAAAACTAAAAATTAAACATTAAACAGAAGTAATTTACGTGTCATTAACCAGTCTCTGTTTATCTGTTTCCATCATAACTGCGCTGCGCTGCACTGGTTCTCGTGCCCGAGCCGGAGTCATGTTCGGCGGGAAACTGCTCACGCCTGAGGCCGCCCCCCTGAGTTTCACTCATCGCCGAAATATACTGCGATTGCCTTTATAACCTGCCCAAAAACAAACAGTAAACAGCTCTGAGGGAATATTTGTATTCTGTATCTTTATGAATAATCGTTTATTTTATGCAAAGCAACAGGCTTTTGCAACACTCGAAAAGACAGTCACTATAGGTGATTCATACCACGCGCTTGTATGGATCTGAGTAATACAAAAATACCCAAACACTGGGTTGTTACATTTGACCCAGGAGCTGGGTAACACCCAACTACCCAAACACACAAAAAATAACCCAAAAGGCTCAACCCAGCATTTGGGTAATAAAAAATAACCCCAGATTTTTTATAGTTTTGCTCTCCACCCATCAACTATCACTTCACATTGAGTATTAGGAATTACAGACCCGACTCTGCCTCATAGATACAGTTTATCATTATCTGTGCTGCATGAGGAATGTGGTGACAGCCTTGCGGTCTATCCTTGAAAGCAGTATTGGAGATCATAACTTATAGTGAATCAGTCTGACCCCATTACCCATGAGGCATAGAGTAATGAAACGGTGACTGACTTTAGTTCAAATATAAGACTGATGGAGGCCATATGTTTGCACTGCTGGTGGATTTGGGCCTTCAGGGTATCTGCTTTTGTTGTCTTTTACTGCTTAACAACAATAGTGAACAGTAGTAGTAAATACTTAATTATTTAACCAAATGGCAACATATCATGCACAACAGTTATGGCGGCCTAAAAACAAATAATAATAAAGAAAGAAAGAAATGATTTGCTAAAACAAAGACAGTTTTCATTGAATGTTGTCCTTAATTTATTTTTGTATTCCTTTCTTTTTGTTGCTATCTTTCATTCTTTTTGTTTAACTTATTTTGTGTATTTATTTAAAATCTATTTATCTATGTATTATTTTTACATTTTTAGGTTTTTCATTCATTCTTTCATTCATTCATTTATACATACTTTTGCTTTTATTTTTTATATTTTTATGCATTTATTTATTTCCTTATTTAACTTTTTTATGTATAACATGAAAGTGGGGAAGGTCGTATATAGCAATGTATTTATATTTTAGAAATTTTTCCTTTTTTTTGTCTTTCTGTGTTTCATTGTTTATTTATCATTTCTGGATGTTTGGGCCTCTGCACACATTGGAGTTGTTTATTCAATATCCACTCATCTAATGCAAATGTTTTTGCGATTGCGTTTAACCACAAAGAATGTATGGATTTAACGTGATCATGTTTCATTCTTTCCGCTCTCTGCCAGGTACACTGATGGTCATTTCCCTTCTCTCGATTGTATACGGAGCCCTACGCTGCAATATTCTGGCCATAAAGATACGCTATGATGATTACGAAATCTCTGTGCGCCCGTTGGCATACCTGTGTGTGTTCCTGTGGCGAGGGTTCGAGATCGCCACACGAGTGGCAGTACTGGTCCTTTTCAGCTCTGTGTTGAAGGTATGGGTGCTTCCGGTGGTGTCGGCCAACTTCGTCCTGTTCTTTCTACACCCATGGGTTCTCTTCTGGAGCAGCCGCTCTCCTTTCCCGGAGAACATTGAGAAGACGTTGACCCGTGTCGGGACGACTATTGTCCTTTGCATGTTGACCTTCCTGTACGCCGGCATCAACGTGTTCTGCTGGTCCGCCGTTCAGCTTAGATTGGGCGACCCTGATCTGATCGATAAGGGTCAGGCATGGAGACGCCTCGCTGTCTATTATTCCCTCCGTTTTGTCGAGAACACGGGGCTGACTTTGATGTGGTACATCCACCGGACTGAGTTCTACCAATGGGTGGACGCTCCCGTGTTAGAACTGTCGCTGTTGTTGGGTTATGCCACAGCTGTTTTCTTTATGTTGCTCTTTTACCAGTTTTGCCACCCTTGCAGGCAACTCTTCTCATCCAGTCCAGCCCAAGGCTTTTGGGAATGCTGTGGATCCCTCTGCCTGCTTCGTGGGACGCTCTCCCAGCCAGGCTCCACGATTACCAAGCCACCAGGGAAAGACACTGGAGATGATCCACCCTGCATTACCAAAGGGGACATTGGACAGAGTTTGTGCGGCACTGTGTGAGCAAAGCACAGCTCTAAGAAATAGTTCAACTAAAAATAACAATTATGTCATCATTGACTCACCTTCATGTAATGCCTGTATGACTTTTATTCTTCTTCAGAAGTTTTTTTTTTTTTTTAACTCCATTGACTTTTATTGCATAAACAAAGGCAGTTGTCTTATATAAAACATTTTCTCTTGCATTCCACGGAAGGTATAAAGCTTTCTTTTTTAGGTGAAGTATCCCCTATAAAAACACTGTATTGAGTGCCCTTTAAGGATCAAAAGGGAGAAATAAAATGAAAGTGTTGGATTTCTGCCTTAATGGTGGAATGTAAAAGTTTACGCTTGTTGTACTTTGAGATGAATATACTTTTTCTTGTTTGGTTTACAAGGCAAAAGAGCCAGCATGTTCCGCTGAAGTGCATGTGAAATTCCCTACCAAGATGTAACCGCTGCTTTTGTCTTGTGACGTGGGAGCGCTCTGTCCCTCCTTCGGTGTTAGTTTGATTAATGTTATAGCTGTCTGTGTGTATGGATTATTTAAAGCAGAGTTATTTAAAATGTTGTATTTAAGCTTTTGATTTTTCCATCACCTTGGGGACATTGCTTGCTGAAAAATGTTTGACAACCTCTCAGGTTCGTTATTAATACTTTCTTCTAGTTTATCTTATTACTCAACTCATAATGTGTGTAAGACTGTGAAATTAGTCCTGATTGATCATATGACAGTGTCCTATCATGTGATAACATATGGCCTAAATTCAAGCAATCGCCTCAAATAGCTTTCAAAATGTACGGACATGTGGATAGTGAGAATTAGAGTTGGGTTGCCAGGACCTTCATAATCCTGCAAAGAATGATTTTATTGATTGTTTTTTTCTTTCCTTTGTTTACATTCCTATTTTGCACTTGTCTCATCTGGAGACATCTTTTGTACATTATTCAGATTTTGTCCTACAAAAAAGTCAATATTTTCATCTAAAGCAGTACGTAGATGATTGTGTCTTAACTTTACTGCCCCCCTGTGGGGAGTTGAATGGCTTGAGTTGATTCATTTTGCAAGACTTTGTGATTGGGTTACATTTGGAAACTCCCTCATATTATGTCCATCAGCACTGTATAGAACACATCACTGCTTTTGATATGTGCAACTGTCAGCTAAACCCGTTTTAAAAATAAAATAAATAAAGGAGAATGTTATTTTGTCCATGGTGGTACACACCGGTTATTGAACTTGTCGTGTTATTTATTTATTTAAATTCTTGTTGTTTTTGCTGTGTGTTTTGTACGTGAGGTCAGTTGCCACTTTTGTGTATTGTTTTTTTTTTTTTTGAAAGCCTTCATTAAAACTCATTTACAATATGCTCAGGAGTAACAAATGCAAGGAAATTATTTAAATCATAAAACCGTAACAGTTCTGACACTACAAAAACTGGGACTAAATGAATGACAGGCCTGACTATAAATCAGAAAGAGAACTGAAAGATTGTCTGACCATCCCCTTTAGGTTGAGGAACTTTGCTTGATGGTTTCTCGTGGGCTCCCAGTTGTGACAGTATTTCCTGGTTTGCTTTATAAACCAAATCCCTTTTTGTCTTGTGGCTTTCTTCAAAATTGTTCAGCCACACTTCTCTTGATCTTCTCTTTCTACACAGCACGACATCATGGGAAACTTTGCTGCAAATGAAGGACTATCCATTTTTGTTATTGTAAGCCGTTGGAGTTATACTTTGTTAATTAAATTAACTTTAAAATCTTTATTTTATAGTCTTTGTATTTAAAGTTCTTAATTGCTGTGTGTGTGTGTGTGTGTTTGCCACATAATGTTTTATTTGTTAAACATACTGAAGGACAGAGATACTCCTCATGCTTTATTTTTTATACTATATTTACTTAATCAGTCTGCAAATCTTCTCAGACGCTCTCCGTTGTGTTTTACAGCTGGTATGGCTCGGCATCAATGTGTTTCTCTTTGTGCATTTTTACATGGCATTTTTGGTTGATAGATACTACTATACTAGAGTCATCCTTGGGGTAAGTGTCAAGTAATTTATACATTTTATACATTTTAATTAATTTAATAATCTATAAATAGGATTAATGTATTGTTGTAAATTATTATATTGATGTCATTGTGGTTTTTTATGTATCCTGTATAATTCGTAATAGTTTGTGTGGTTACACTCCAGTGTTATGTTCAATTATAATGTTAAGCTAATTTCATATTTGTATATTGTATTAAGCTACTGTATTGTTCTCAGAATTTAGAAAATACAATTCTCATATGTAGGCCTATACATTTTATCTGCACGTACAACTTTTAATGCATCAGTGAATATGTTCTTCTGAGCTTAAAAATAGGAAATGAAACTTTCCCTGTCCCCTGTCGTGGCTCATTCTCTCTCTCACACACTCTCTCTTTCTTTCTCTCTTTCTCTCAGCATGCTCTCTCGTGGGCCAGAGCTCCAGCTGCATGTCTGAATTTTAACTGCCTGTTGATCTTGCTGCCCGTCTGCAGAAACCTGCTCTCATTCCTACGTGGATCCATACAGGTCAGGAAAAGCTAAACAGAGCGAGAGTAAAAGGCTTATCCACTTCGGGTAACGAAAATGAAAAGCCTGAATCTCCTCATTAATGGTGTGTGTGTGTGTGTGTGTGTGTGTGTGTGTGTTTGCAGTACTGTAGCCGCACTGCAGCCCGTCAGCTAGACAGAAACCTCACTTTCCACAAACTAGTGGCCTACATGATTGCCCTCCACACAGGTAAAATAAAAAAGCATATTCATATTATTCACTTTTAAATCTTTTTCAAATCTTTGAACTCAATGTTCTGCACATACTCTCAGAAAAAGGGTACTAACATGTAACTTTAAGATACTAATATATAACTTTTAGGAATAAATAAGGCGCACACCTTTTGCACCTTTTTGTATGACCCCAGAGAGAGCTTTGTACTGTTTACTCATATTTTATGGATGAAATTTGATTAGCCATGCTAAAGATGTATTGTTTATTCTCCCAGCCATCCACATCATAGCTCACTTGTTCAACTTTGAGAGATTCATGGATTCCCAGCTTATGATCAACAACAGTTACCTGCCTTATGTGCTCTCTCAGATTGGCAACAATGGCAACAAATCCTACCTCAACCCCATCAGATCCAATGAGACGGTAAGGTTTTGACTCATTTTTGTTGTGTTTCTGAGGCAGCATCATGTTCATTATGCTAGGAACTTCCTTCTGATCTCACTTCAGCCCTGTAGGATAAGCTCCCACTTCCACCCACGGTTACATCACATAACCATCATGCTGCTGCCGCTGATGTGATCACATGATTTTTAAAATTCTGTTTCCATGGTTTTGCTATGATGACCTGGGTGGACAATAGCCAGAAATAGAACACTGAGAGAACAATCAACACACGCATCCTATGACATCCTGAAAAGATGAACTATATTTATAGCTGCTATTGAGAGTAACTATAAGAGATTTGAATGGTTTTGTGGGTTAAGGGGAAAAAATAAAATGATTGTTTTATCCTCTCTATTTACATTAGCAAAGGTTTTCTGAAAGAAGTGTCTTATGCTCAAGTCTTTGATCAAGAATACAGTAATATTATGAAATATTATAACCATTTAAAATACTTGACTATAATGTATTCATGTGATAATAGCCATTACATCAGTCAGTGTCACATGATCCTTCAGAAATCATTTTAAAATGCAGATTTGGAGCAATTGTGGAAAACAGTAGTGCTCCCTGATATTTTTTTTATTCTTATTTTTCAGATTCAGTTTACAATAACAGCATTTATTTTGAAATATAAAATATTTTGTAACATTTTAACTGGTCACTTTTGATTAATTGAATATGTCTTTGTTGAATAATAAAAAAAAAGTACTGACCCCAAACCTTTCAAAGGTAGTCTATATGAGACTGAAATTTTTGCAGTCTACTTTATCTTTGTTTTCTTTTTATTGTAATGTTGTCATTTCTGTGTTTTTGATTTCCCAGAACCCAACCATAGTGATGTTTACCACTATAGCAGGACTGACGGGGGTGGTCATCACCCTCGCCCTCATCCTCATCATCACTTCCTCCATGGAGGTCATCAGAAGGTCATATTTCGAGGTGTTCTGGTTCACCCATCACCTGTTCATCGTCTTTTTCATTGGTTTGGTGGCTCACGGAATTGGGTGAGAGTTTAGTTAATATTCATTTCTGTATTTTTTGTTAATCGAAACCAAACAAAATTTTTTAATTTTTAAATAAATTACAATACAATACAATACAAAATGATCAAACATGACAGTAGAGATGTTTTGGATCCAACTTGAAGTGGATTTGAGATTTTATATTTTAAATAAAAGCAGCTCCTCTGATCTTTCTATTCATCAAAGAATCTTGAAAAAAAAAGGTATCGCAAATGTTTCCACACAAATATCAAGCAGCATAATTGTAGTTGGTAGTGAATATACGTTTTATCATCTTTTGTTATATAGGCCACACTTTTTTAACCTATAGCTACATGGCCAACATGAAAGCATGCAAACTGCATATGAATTAAATAAAGTATTATGCAAAATGCGATTTAATCACTGAATCTACTGGATTTTGGAAGGTATTTGACAGGCGTCACTCACAGTGATTGCCTGCTTCGCTTTTTTCTTTAATTTGTACTGTGTAAAGTTGAGCAATTCTCAACTTTGTTTTGCACACCATTCTAAACTCCACTGTCAATACCACAATTAATCTTGCACACATTCTGCTCAGCACTAATAAGAGATGATTTGAAAACACAACACCCACTAATTTCTGCTCATTCATGCCAGTGAACACATGGCTAGACATACAGTTTTAATCAAACAAAAGGCAGGATTTCTAGCAGCCTTAAATGAAGCATTATAACACATCTCAGTCATGATACATGTTGACAAGCACATAATGCTAGCTAGAGAATTACCATGCATTATTTATGCAATAACTGTGTGTGTTCGTTTAGGCGTATCGTGCGAGGCCAGACTACGGAAAGTATGACGGTTCATAACCCAATTAAATGTCACACCGAGTTTGAGACCTGGGGTCAAAGTGGCACCAACTGCCCAGAACCTGACTTTGCTGGGAATCCCCCGAAGGTATATCCCAACATAATCTCAGTCTCAAATATATCTAGCATTTCTTTCATCATTTTGATGGCAACTCAACATGTACTTTCCTCTTACAGACATGGAAGTGGGTGGTTGGCCCAATGTTTCTATATTTATGTGAGAGACTGGTGCGTTTCTATCGCTCGCAGCAAAAAGTGGTTATCACCAAGGTTAGTCATTCAAGCAGTTTGAATAAGAACCAAATGAATTCTTCCTCTCTTACCATATTGCATCACTTTGCAGGTAGTGATGCACCCATCCAAGACCCTTGAGCTGCAGATGAAGAAGAAGGGCTTTAAGATGGAGGTCGGTCAGTATGTTTTCATGCAATGCCCATCCATCTCTCAGCTAGAGTGGCATCCCTTCACCTTGACCTCTGCCCCAGAGGAAGACCACCTTAGTGTGCATATCCGAATTGTAGGGGATTGGACACAAGCCCTTTATACAGCCTGTGGAGGTGACAAAACAGTGGTGCTGGATGCTTGGACACTACCAAAGTAAGATTAAAGTAAAACATCCAAACGTTCATCTAAAAATGAACATTCTGTCACCTTTATGTTTTTCCAAACCCCATTGACTTTCATTGTATGGACAAAAACATTCTTTAAAGGAGCCTTATAATGCATCTTTTTACAAAGTAATGTGACTCTCAGTTGTCCCCAGAATGTGTCTGTGAGGTTTCTGCTCAAAATACAACACAGATCATTTATTATATCATTTTGAAAATGCCTATTTTGAGTGAAAGCAGAAACACGCTGTTTTTGTGCATGTCTCTTCAAATGCAAATGAGCTGCTGCATAGAAAGTGGCTGTCACATGGCATGAGTACTAAGTTCTCTTTCATACCTTATTGCGCTTTAACATTCAAATAGCCACAAGCTTATGTTAAAACACACACGAGTTACAAAAACAGTCGGTTATGTTCGTGAAGGTAAACAGCTGGGATAGAAATCACGTTTATATTAGATCTGTGTCAGCAGTATAATGTACAGTAAATGAATCAATAAATCCACTGTTCTCTTGCCTCCTCTGAGGCTGGGACTCTAAATATTGTTCTGTGCTTGTCAGTGCAGCCAATGAGCATGCTTTGCTCGAACTTTCTCCATGGCATTAAAACTGGTAACTTACACCATTGTCGCTTGCAAAAACAAAATGAAGCTTGTAGATTAAAGGTCTGAAATTCTCATTCAAAATTTGCGCACAGTAAAAAATAAAGACAGCCTCACGTTGTCAGTCATGTTTACACACTGCCTCTGAAACCTTCGTCCATCATATATATATATAAAAAAAATTGTACCTGGTTAGATTTTTTGCATTTTTGCTTCCTAGCAAGCATTTTGATATGAAAGGATGACGAACATGAAAAAAAAAACGATATGAAAATTTCAGACTGTGCAAGGACCTTCAGTGGCGGTAATATTATAATAAGAACCACCTTCTACCTCACAGGGAGAGTGAAATCTGACAAGCTCTTTTTTTTCACAAGCTTGCAGAGAAAGGCATGCCAAAAAAAATTACTCAATTAATCTTTTTCATGTTTTCTGGGTTGTTAGGTGCCAGTTATACGTAGCACTGAAACACAGATTTTAGATTTTCCTGATATGTCACATTTAAAACACCTTGTTCTGCAGAAGAAAAAGCCATACATGTTTGGAATGACATGAAGGTAAATAATTGACAAAAATGTTTGTCGTTTTAATGTCAGGTTTATGTCTTGAATAACAGATGCAGTGCTCTTAATAGTTCTAGCAAGTCTCATTTGCAAAATGGAAATATACATGTGTAAAAAGGGGATATGGGCATACAATCACAGTTGAGAAAAAGAGAAGTGTTGGGAGACCAAGTTTCTGTTGGCAATGTTGATTTCAACATGAGTGAATTTTTCTTGCTATTTCTCTTTTTGCATTTCCTAATTTCTTCTTCCTACAGTAGAGAACTAAAAGAATACAAACACTAACAACACAATGCTCAGTTATTAGCACACATTAATTTGATAGTTTGCCTTGCATAATGTCTGTTATTCTCTGTGTAGGTTGGCTGTGGATGGGCCGTTTGGGACGGCCAGTGAGGATGTCTTTCGTTATGAAGTCGTGATGCTTGTGGGTGCCGGTATTGGTGTGACCCCTTTCGCTTCTGTTCTGAAGTCTGTGTGGTACAAACACGTCCAGGAGAACAAAAACGTCTTCACCAAAAAGGTAATAAACAGCACCAAGTCTAGCGATTCAGGCTTTGAATGACAGAACAACATCTTTGTTAATTTTGTAGTCTCATAAATGTGTATGTGTATGAATATGGTAAAAAAAAAAAAAAAATTAATAGGCCTAAATAAAAGTAGATATCATCATAGTTCTACAGTTGATTATTCGTTGTACATGATTTGTTATGTTATATTACAAGTTTTAAGTTGTGGCATAATCTAATTAAATATGCACTTTTTATGTTTACATTTCCAGAAAAGAAGTGTGAACACTGGAATTTTTTTTATTTTATTTTGTTGACATTAGAGTTACAGGTTTTTACACAGGGGATTTTTAACATCTCTTTTCATTGCTCTCTATAAAAGTGAAGTTGAAGTGGAGATTTATACCTCAGTGCATATAAAAAAAAAATAATTAGAGGAAACAACCATTAAAATTATGCATTGTAATTAAATTCTACAGATGCATATTTATAGAGTATAATAAAATAAACTCTTAAATGTGTATTACTAGTTTACTAAATGTATTTACTAAATGTTTGTACTAGTTTGAAAGAAGTCAAGTTATTGTAAAAAGAAACTCAAAATTGACTAGTGCCCCAAAAAACAAGGGTTTTGTCTGTTACTAATGTAATGTTCTGACCCTTGACCTCTACAGATCTATTTCTACTGGCTCTGCCCGGAGACGCAGGCTTTCGAATGGTTTGCAGACCTGCTGCAGAGTTTGGAAAGGCAGATGAATGATAAAGACATGAGGGATTTCCTCAGTTACAACATCTATCTAACGCGCTGGAAAGATGCTGAGGTGGGCAAAAAAACCTGCTTGTGTAATGACAAGACAATATGAACTATTTTGAACTTCCCTGAAATACAAAAATACGGCGACACTCATTATTTTGATTACTGTTTAAAGGCGGCCCATCTTAGAGTTCAATATGAGGCGGAGAACGATCCCATCACCGGGCTTAAGCAGAAGACTCGGTATGGTAAACCCAACTGGGACAATGAGTTCAGTGCCATCGCTACCCAACACCCAGGGTACGTAGAGTGTGGTAAATAACAGCAGTGTTAAAGGCTTTCTACACGTAATGTGCATTAATAATTAGTATTTTTTCCTCTTCTTTCAGTTCAAAAGTAGGCGTTTTTCTCTGTGGTCCTACGGCTTTGGCCACAGCTCTTGGGAAACAGTGTAATTCACACACTGAATCTGGAACTGAGTTTATATTCAACAAAGAAAACTTCTGATGTGCTTCATGAAGTGTGCCAACTCATGTGCATCAGGAACCCATGGATGCTGATAAACACGTTTAAATCAAAAATGCTGCAAAAATGATTTAATGAGTCACTTTTTAATGAAAAGTCCTTAAACCACAGCATAAGACTCTCAGACTTGCTTGTAAAGATTATATCTTGACTTGAGTGTAAGATGATTTTGTCTCAATGCACGGGCAGATTTTGTTCAAAAATGAAGTTTTTTTATTTACGGTTTCAAGTGAAATTCTTGTTAAGGATATATATATATATATATATATATATATATATATATATATATATAGACACAAACACACATACATATATAGATTTTTTTAATGTCATTATTATGTTGTATTACTGGTTTAGATTTATCATGGCTGTGCATGATGCAGAATTGATTTTTATGTACTATAAAGATCTAAGTGTTATGTTACTGTGCTGTGAAACTATCCTGCTTTCTAAGCCTGCTTCCTCTCTTAAGTGGAAGTTAAATAAAACTTACAAAAACTTTACGTTTAGCAACATGGTGGGCTGATTAATTAAATCATAATGTTACAATAGAAGGCACGCCAGTTTAAAACAGTCAGAAACTGAACTGAATATGGTGTCATAGTGGGCAATTCTGTGATGGATTTCAGTGTCGGTTACTATTTTTTTTTTTTTGCAAATTTATTGCATGCTGGCTGATTTCAATTTTAAATAAGGAGAACGATTTAGTTTTGGTTCTCAAAAATAAAGTTAACCGTATATTATGTCGTAATATGACATTCTTGCATTGTTTGTAAATTCCCCATCATAGTTTGTATTTGGTTCAGAATTTTAATATATTTTCAGATGTGGAAAATGCCTCAAAAGTATGAAGACATGCATATAAATTTATTTTGGACTGATAAACCCAAATCGGACAACTTTAATAATTAGGCATCAACATATTTGCATTTCATCCTGTACAGAACAAAGGTGCACGTAGCCTTCGCAAGTAAAAAAAAACAGAACAAAGGCAAATTAACATACAATATGGTAGCTAAGCATTTGCAATACAGTTTAAACTTTGTAGATTAGGCAAAACATGACAACATGGTTTTAAAGCCAGTGTTGAAGCAGAGTTTTTATCTGTGAATGTCTCAGCCCTGATTCCTGTTTTATAGCGCAATAGCCACTGCAAACACACTGACAACACAGTACATGGTTCGGTTCTCCCACCGGACTGTGCAACTTCCTGCAAAAACAGACACATATTACAATGAAATGAAATGCACAAAGTGCGTCATCTCATTTAGTTTGTAAAATTTAGTGAAACTTAAAAATACAGATTGTTTTTTTTTAAAGAAAAAAACTATATAGTTTATTATAAATAAAATAGAACACATCTGGACAGATGACATGAAATTTTAAGCAGTTTTAGTGCTGTCCTGCGTATTCTATACTTTTTTCTATACTATACAAAATGTTTGAAAAATATTTTTCCCCCTTTATTTTATAAATATTTTACAGGTATGTTTTAGAAAGTTTAATTCTGCCATTGGATAAAAAAAATAATAATTATAAAAAAAAATATATAACTTTTTTATTTTACAATTTGGATGTTTTATCTTGTATTTACATCTCACAATTCTGACCTATTGTTCTTTGAATTGTAAGACATAAACTTGCAATCATAAGAAAACGTCTGAATTGTCATATAAAAAGTAAAAAAAAAAAAAAAAGACATTTCTGCTTTTTATTCTGTGGAGGAAAAAGCTAACAAACAAAAAGAAACTATATTCTGAAATATAAACTCAGAATTATGATAAGTTTCTTCTGTCTTATAAACTCAGTTACAAATCTCACAATTTAGAATTTCTCATCTTCACTTCTGTCGCAATTGCCATTTTTATTTCCATAATCTTTTTATGAGACTACATGAAACTTATTCCAACTTTTACGAATCAACAGTCACACAACAAAACTATTGAAAAATAAAAGAATAAAAATTGATAAAATTAAGAAATATTTTCAAAAATGAATATATGATGACATATAATACAAAATATAAATAATGACATATTTAAAAATGAAATAGAACATATTTTAAAAAATTGACATATAATATTAACTGCATGTTCATATAAGCCAAACAATGCATGTTCCACATACAACTAATATGCAATGCATCTATTTAAACTTTATTCAGAAAAATATCAATTAGATTAGAAGACCAATGTGTCAGTGTGATTATGAAAGCACAAAGCGATTATATGAAACTAAAAGCTTTACCATCAGTGGTAGTGTCCCAGTAACAAGAGTTGGCTGTGTGAAGACCTGCGCCGCTTTTCTGCATCACAGCACAGTTGACTGAAATACATACATAATATACACAATCAACAACAGCACTTTTGGCCTTGTGAAAACATGACACAGAGCCTTATAACTATATCATCACATTTATAACCTATTAGATATTTCCATACAAGATGAACTGAAATGGAGAAACTCATACCAATGTACTTAAACGGTTTCCCCTGTTTGACTAACTGAGTGAGAGTGTGTTCGACTATGCTGGCTGTCCACTGGTTGACTTTGTTCTGGCTGTAGTCCACGCCTCCAACGATCCCCTCAATGCACTGACCGATAAACACACACACACACACACACACACACACACACACACACACAGAGAGAGAGAAAACTAATGGATCAGACCTGCACTCAAATAAATAGGTTAGCATTAATCCTGCAGGCATGAGTTAGACATGAGACTAACAGCAAAGGAATTCATTCAGTGAGACACAACAGATCATATAGGGTTGTTTTTTTTTTATGTTGTTATACGTGTGTGAGTTTGGTTTTATAGTGAATTTTACCTCCTTTACAACATTACTTGCATCATCTGGACTGAAAGACACCTGAGGAAAAAACAAAACAAAACAGAAGCTGTCAAATGGGTTTAATAATGCACAAACACCTGCATCCATTTGATCAAAATGTGTACACCTAAGTCAAGCAAACACAAACAAACAAAACAACTCAAAATAATTTTAAATAAAGGTTTGTGAATACAAAAATAATGATATTGAATTCATAGTTTGCTTGATGACTCAAGTTAACGTTATGATTTGGCCACACCCTGAATCCTTTGACGTGAAAACGTAAGTTACAACACTATAATATAACACATAAATCAAATTGAACTTCCAGTCATCTATATATATACGTAAATATTGTAAAGTCGTGACTCGTGAAGTTATGTACATTTGTGGATGACGAAGTAACGTTAACGTATTATTTTCTTTCCGTCCGGATGAAGCGGTTAGCAAGCTAGCATTAAATGCAAATCTACGGTTTACAGGTTTTGAAAAGAGTTAACGTTAGTCAGACAATAACCATTTATACCATATCGAGCCTTATATAACACCTACTTCATCTCCAGAATGATACTCCTCCATCTTTTAGCTTGAAAAGCAAAAATCTGGACAACAAGCTCAGATAAGATGAGCGTAGCTGTTCTCCCACTGACAACTAAAGACTGACGTTAGCAACACAATGACGATTGAGTGCTGCCACCTAGCGGCGCTCCTCCCACTCCCAATATCTATCTATCTATTTATCTATCTGAAATAAAAAAGGAAAGAAAAAGATGATTTTGAGTTGACGTTTACTTGTATCAAGTCCAATACAAAGGTTGTGAGATGATTCTTACAAAAATGTCATAAACAAAAAGAAGTATGCCATTATCCTAAATAATACAAGATTTTTATATTATATATAAAGTGCACTGGTGCTTACAGTCTTTCAACAAATGTAAATAAATAGGTATAAAAACATATTATGCACACATACATAATTTTATTTCTAGATATACTGCACATACTGGTAAATTTACTTCCAAGTGATAACTTTGAGAATGTATTTGCTAAAAAGTACACATCAGACACTGCAAACATATAAAGGGGAAAACATTACACAATTTAGTGCCAAAACGAAACCATTATGGCTCACACAGCTATGCTTAAATTAATTTCCCAAACTCAGTTTTCTGTTAAAGCTAGTTATTCTGTGAGGTCTGCTTTGCAGCACAAGGCACAGTACCATTAACACTGCCAACACCAACGGGATGATGCTTTGTTGAACTGCTGATTCGACTAATTCTGAGCACTTCTTCCAAGTCAGAAGATGTTATAAACCAGGTGTGAAAGCAGATTGGAAGTGGCTGAATGTGATCGACTGAATGCTGTGGTCTGTGCTCCTCTGCTTGAACTCTCTGTCTCACGAGTCTCTTGGATTTGAGGCGGACCGTCAGCTCCTGGTTTGCCTGCTGTGGTGATCTCTGCCTGACTGCCTTTGGTGGAAGCTCTCTTGAAAAGAGAAAGCTGAAAAAGCCAGGTAGGAAAGAAGTCAAACAATGGACAATTTTAATATTAGCTGGTTGCTAGGTTGTTACGCACGATTATAGATATATTATAAAGATTAAAAGGTTTGAGTGGTTAAAAAATTCCTGTCTGACTGTGTTTCCTCTTTTATAAGAGTAGCAGGATCAGAATCTTCAGAATTTCAACAACAAAAGTATATCTTTTTTTTTTTTTTTCTGTGGTGAAATAAAGCTTCCCTATATACAGATGACCTCAAAACTAACAGGCTAAAAACCACAAAACTCATTTTGGATTCTTGGGGACTGTATAGGCAAAGTGGAATTGAAAAAAGGATGATGAAAAGTAAAAAAAAAAAACAGGAACCTTCATTTAGTCTATTGGAGACAGATGCGTCTTTTATCATCTGCTTTGACTGTAGGAGTAAGAAAATAACATCATGCAAATGAATCAAAGCAAGAGTGCAGTTGTTTACCAATGTGATGCTAAATCATCATGTTCATGTCTAAATGGTACGAATGGAGGGTTTCAGGGGACCTGTATGTCTGGCTCTGTAATGCCTTGCTCCTGTTCCTCTGCTTCTTTTCTCTTCTCATCTAGCGTATCATTCTTCTCATCAAACTTTTCCCCCTTTTCTTCTTCCTCTGGATGCTATTCCTCATTTTCTTCTTCATCATCCTCTTCTTCCTCATCATATAAATATTCTTCCTTTCCTCATCTCCCTCTACCTTTCCATTCATCTCATCTGCCCAGAGCTGGAGAAATGGATGGTGGCCATGCAAAAAATGAGAAATGACACAATCATTAAAGTCATTAAACAGATGATTCAAAAAGAGGGTTAAAGGTACTATGATGGCAGGAGAGGGCTAATGGGAGTTGAGTGGTCTTTGTAAAATTAAAACTAGCTAACAAACTATAAACACACACACACACACACACACTCCGTAAATACAGTAGGGACATGAACTAGGGATCTGTTTAGGAGGAGCAGCTCTACAGATATAGTATATAAAGTGTGCAGCCTCACCTGTCCAATGAAGGATTTTCAGTACTCTGCCTGATTGCAATGGCTCTGCAAGCTGTCAATATCTAAAATGGCTTTCTATATTTGCATATTTACAATTCAAATGAAAATTTGCTTTGTAAATAAGTTATATTCTGACATTTTCAGTTACTGCATGATAGCTTTGTATAATATATTTTCTTTATTTAATCCATGCAAAACTTGTCTTTATAAAGTCCCTGGATAATATGTGCTTTTGTTAAAATAAAAGATAATAAAATATAAAATAATAATAATTAAAAAATAACACAGATATTAATTTAAAAATGGATGCAAATAGTTGAAGTAAAAGAAAAGTTTTATTGGTCATTATACATAACAAAAAAAGTTCACAGAATAAGCACAAGTGCAAAATTTGAACTAAATCATAAAGATTTCAAGCTGCCATTTTAATATGGTTAAGGATTTGACATAAAGGCAGAAGATAAATAATTTAATATTTTTAAGAATTGAAAAGTCATTTAAGGGGTGTTTCAAGGTTACTGACAAATCAAGCACATTTGTTAGTAAAAGAACATGGCTGTCCACTAGATAAATCCTAAGGCACATCAGGAGCGCTTCACTACTGCCTGGGCATATAATTACTTACAAAATAGTTTGTAAAACAAATACAAAAAAAGGTGAAGCAATACATTTAGTAAGATTACCATTGGTCAAATTGCAAGAATAATGGTGAAAAAAAAAGAAAAGACGAAAGCAAAAAAGGACACAAACGGCAAGCATGAAACGGCAAGCTCATTAACTCACTAACTAAATAAAGATGGGGTTGAGGGTGCTGAATTATTTTAGATTAAGGTATTGAGGTAGAACATCATCCCAAAACTGCTTAGACTCATGGGACTCGTCATCTGATTGATGGTCTTGCGCTTGGCTCCGTTTGGCTTTTGATGGCTGTTTTGGTGTTTCCACACTTGACTTTGGTTTGGTGGATTCAGCTGCTTTGTCGTGTTTTCTTTTGGCCTTTTCCTTTTCCTCTTCTTCTTCTTCTTGTTCCTCTTCATCACTTTTCTCTTTATCTTCTTCTTGATTGTTCTCCTCTTCTCCCTCCTCGTCCTCTGCTTCTTCTGTCTCCTCTCTTTCTTCAGACTCTTCCTCCTCTGCTTCCTCTTCACATTCTTCCTCCTCTTCCTCCTCATCATTACTTTCTTCTTCTTCCTTGTTACTCTCCTGTTTTCCGTCCTCTTCATTTTCATTATCTTCTTCTTCCTCTTCTTCGTCATTCTCACTCATTGCTTCATCTTCGTCACTTTCATCCTCCTCATCCTCTTGACCTCCCCCGCTCTCCTCTTTATCTTCCTCATTCTTCTCATTTTTCTCTTTATCTTCCTCACTTTCCTCCTCCTCCTCTGCTTCATTTCCACTCTCCTCTTCATCTTCCTCATCTTCAGTCTCACTCTCCTGCTTTTCTAAATCTTCCTCCTCTTCCTCGCTAGTCTTTTCAACGTCTTCATCCTCCTCTGCCTCACTGTCACCTTCCACTTCACTTTCTTCCTCATTCTCACTATCTCTTTCCTCGGACTCCTCATCCTCTTCTTCTTCATCTGACTCTTCCTCTGATTTGTCACTTCTGCTCTCTGTCTTTCCCTCTGATTCCTCTCCACTCTCCTCCTCCTCTTTCCCTTCACTTGTTTTGCTTTCACCCTCATCTTCTCCGGTCTCTTCTTCACTGTTTCTACTTATCTCACTTGTTTCCTCTTCCTCATCTTCCATTCTATGACTCTCCTCTTCTTCAGCTTCACTCTCTAGATCCTCAGTAGCCTCACTTTTACTTTTCTCCTCCTCTTCCTCACTTTCCTCATCCTCACTAGAAGCTTTGATCATCGTATCATCATCAACCTCAGAATCATCATCTTTTGCTAGGGTCTTGCTCTCACTTTCCTCCTCTCTGTCTTCCACTTCCTCACTCCGCTCCTTTCTGTTCACCAATCCCTCGCTTTCTTCTTCTTGGTCATCCACTTCCTCACTCCGCTCCTTTCTGTTCACCAATCCCTCGCTTTCTTCTTCTTGGTCATCCACTTCCTCACTCTGCTCCTTTCTGTTCACCAATCCCTCGCTTTCTTCTTCTTGGTCATCCACTTCCTCACTCCCCTCCTTTCTGTTCACCAATCCCTCACTTTCTTCTTCTTGGTCATCCACTTCATCACTCTCCTCCTTTCTGTTCACCAATCCCTCGCTTTCTTCTTCTTGGTCATCCACTTCCTCACTCCCCTCCTTTCTGTTCACCAATCCCTCACTTTCTTCTTCTTGGTCATCCACTTCCTTACTCTCATCTCTTCTATTCACAGATCCCTCGCTTTCCTCCTCAGAATGAGCCTTGGTTTTGGACTCAGTGCTGGTTCTTTCCAGGTCCCCATCTGAAGTTTCTGGCTCTGCCTTAACACTGATGGTTGCAGCAGTCTTCTTGGCCTCTCTTGTCTCCTCTTGTCCTGAAACCTCAAGAGGCTCACTCAGGGACGAAACGTCAGACAGAGTTCTCTGTTTTGAAAGAGGTTTTGGCATTTTTGGGGGTGTAGACTGGGAAAGGAACTGACTGAGTGCTGTATCTCCAAGTAAACAAGCAGGACCTCCCTGTCCCACATCTTGGAGAAAAGATGTCACCTTGGTGAGAGAATTTTCCTTCATTTGCTCTGACTCTGATTCAGATTTGAAGGCAGCTTCTGAGATAATGTTAGACCCCTTTTTTGTGTCCTTTACTAGAAATTGGCTTTGTTCCACTTTAGATTTTTTTGTCTTCTTTTTGCAGAAATTTCTTCTTGGCAAGGGGACTGTTGTGAAGTCTTTTTACTTTTGGAGTCTTTTTTTGAATCTAACTTTTTGCTCTGTGGGACAAAACCTTTAGTTTCTGTCTTAGCAGTGTTCATTTCACCTTTCATCTTCTGAGCTTTGGTAAAATCTCTTTTGAGATCTTCTTACCTGTTGGCTCTTTATGCGTGGTCTGTTCAAGATATTGTTCAACAACTATTATGGGTTTTGTTTTTACTTCTTTTAAAAAAAAAAAAAAGCAACTCACTTTGGATTCCATATTTATCTCATTTATATGATTGTTTAGGTAATATCCGATATTAAACAACTTTATCATTAAGTTAATTATTCATCTTAAAATACACCACCACTAATCCAATTTATAATCAGTTGCACTAATTTTATCCATCAGGATCTACTCACCCGTTCTCTGCGTCTGACCCAAGCCGAGTAACTCCTATGAAGGGTGGTCTGACTTTGCGTGTCCCCCAGTAATTCAGTATAGGACTTCTCAAAGTAGTCTTCTGTGACATCCTCCTCCTCCAGGATCAGTTCCTCCGACTCTTCGGGCCTGGGCTTTGCCAACACAAGCATGTGACACCCACCACAAGTAACCTGAAAAACACACACACTGTTTACAGATGCCATGCAATCAAAATAGGAGTATTGTGGCTGATAATGAACTTTATGTCACAACAAAACACATTTACATTACCATTTAAAAGAGAACGGGTAGCACTTTATTTTACAGTCCTGTTCCTCATGTACATACTATGTACTTGTTATAGTAATTACAATAACTATGTAATAACTAGGTACTAACCCTGAACCTACCTCTAAACCTAACCCTACCCCATGTATTTACCTTGTATTACCAGAACTTTCTCAGATAAATACACTGCATGTACACTATAAGTACATATTAGTACATGTACTGTAAAATAAAGTGCAACCAGAAAAAGGGTACAGTAAGGTTTTTGAAATGTTTTGAAAGAGATCTCTTATGCTCACCAAGGCTGCATTTGGTCAAAAATACTGTACAAACTGATATTATTACACATTAAAATAATTTTCTATTTTAAAATATATTCAAATGTCATGTATTCCTGTGATGCAAAGCTGAATTTTCAGCATTATTACTCCAGTCTTCAGAGCCACATGATCCTTCAGAAATTATTCAAATATTCTGATTTGAAGCTCTCATAACATTTATTATTATTGTCAGTGTTAAAAATACTTGTACTGGAAATGGTTATACTTTTACGGTATTTTTTTTTAAAACAGAAAGTTCAAAAGAGCACCATTCATTTAAAACAAAAATAATTACTTTGTAACATTTTTTATTAAATGTATGTGTCCTTGCTGTATAAAAGTATTAATTTATTTATAATAATAACATTAATAATAATAATAAAAACTTAATCACCTGAAACTGTTGTATAATTTTTTACAGCCTTTCTCAGCTGGATGTTAAAAATGCAAAAAAAAAAAATTGAGAAATGAATGATAAATTCAATAAAAGAATTAAAGCAAAAGCCCCTTTGATATTTTCTGACCATACATTTTGTTTCAAAAGTAAATGAAGTCAACAGGGTTATGAAAACGGCATTTGTCAAACCATTTTATGCGGATTTAAAGCAGAAAATGTATATATCTGATAGAAATATGTATATTGTGTTATAAAAGGCTGATAGGCAGTGACACTTACAGAATGTACATGATAGTCTAGGAATCTTGGACACAGGGTTGGTTTGAACTGGTTGGTGAAGTTCTCTTCTTCAAGCCCCAGCTTTCCATGTCGACCATCACCAAAGGTGTACAAAAGTCCGCTGTTTGCAACCAGCACATCAGATTTTTTATAAACAAACAGAACTAGCATATGTTTTAGAGGAAATCATATCATATCAAATGTATTACTGTACGCAAAGAATGTTAGCAGATGGTTTTCTGTGCATGTTTCACCAGTAATCAGTGCTGCATGGTTCCCTCCACACTCCACACGTTTTACTCTGCTCCTTCTGAAATGTTCAACCACCCTGGGTAAACGTGACTCAAATATGAAAGTGCCGTGACCGAGCTGTCCAAACTGCCCCAGGCCAAACGAATACAACTCATGCTCTGCATTACCAGACGTGCATAACATTCAGTCTTCACAAAGAAGAAAGACAAGACAGAGAAGCTAAATATGTTCTCTTACCCGTAAGAGCCACTGTGTGCCCTCCTCCACAGGATACCCGCATCACTTTATCACAGATGCCTGTCACCTGTTGAGGCACTTTGTGATTGGCCAGCTTCTCTTCTGACAAGCCCAGCTTCCCACTGTCCTTTTCTCCAAATGTGAACAAGACCCATCCTCTGCAACAAAGGAAACTAGCGTCACCTAGCAACAAGGCAGCTTTCATAGAAGGTCAAATAATGAACATTTTATGAATTCAATGCTGCCATACTGAGCTGCATGGATCATAAAGAGGAAGCAGGAAGGTCATCATGAATAAATGTTAAAAAAAAAAAATAATTTATAAAGCAAGGATGCAATTAATTGATCAAAATGGACAAATATTTATAATATTACAATAGAATTCTGTTGCAAATAAAAAAAATATATCTGTTTCCACAAACAAAAAAGGGGAGATAAATATTTTAAAC
Source organism: Carassius gibelio (assembly GCF_023724105.1). Lineage (NCBI taxonomy): Eukaryota > Metazoa > Chordata > Actinopteri > Cypriniformes > Cyprinidae > Carassius > Carassius gibelio. The sequence continues at coordinate 14,303,645 of NC_068406.1, forward strand.
ACTTATAATAATATTCATTATTTCTTTAGCACTCAATTAATATATTAGAATGATTTCTGAAGGATCATGTGCCAATGCAGCAATGGAGTAATTGCTGCTATAAATGAAACATGCCATCACAAGAATAAATAACATTTTAAAATATATTAAAATAGTAAACAGTTATTTTATATTATAGTAATTATATCATTACATTCATTTTCAAATGAATAACAAAATCCAGATATTTAAAGGGTAGTATAGATTTTTATTTTTATTTTATAATTTTAACATACAATTTTTTTTCTTTTTAAAGGTAATGAGTGTAATGTTTTTCCATATTTAAACACATTTTTTAAAACCCTCTTGTTATTTCCCAATGAGTTCCCCTGTGTTCTTTCAAAACACTGCTCGGTTTAATTCAGTGGTTTGCCTTGGTTTGCAGTGTCAGCTACTGGCTCGACTATTGGAATACATAAATGAATAAGAAAATATGTAAATAATTAAGACAAAAGAGAAAACACATTACACCTTTTTTTTTTTTAAAAAAGGCACTGATGTACTAGACTCAAAAAGCGTAATGAGACTATTCTGTCAAGTTTGCAATGAAATGTACATGTATAAACAAGTGTGTGAGTTCTTCCACCAGGCTGCAAGCTTCACCCGCTCTGACTTTAGTGCTTTAAAAAAACAAATATTGTCAGAGCATGTCAGAAAACTGTTGAATGCAATTCATTTTTGCTAAACACATTTATACAACCTAAAAAAAAAAAAAAACTTCTCTCTGCTTTCCAGATTAATTCAGATTATGGACCACTCCAGATTGGGATTAAGACAATTTATGGCTTTGTCTTGAAACGATCTCATTTTCTTGCAGCTACTTAGCAACATGTCATTTTGTGTCAAACAATACACACAACTGGGTTTATTCACAGTGGCTTTTGGTCCGAGGCCCAGCTGTCCCCAGGTTTTGCTGCCAAACATAAACAGCTTCCCATTTTCTAAACACAATAGGAATAGCGACAGGATGAATGCACAAAACGATGGAATAAGAATGTGTTTACCAATATCCACCACTAAAATCATAAATCACACCTGTCACCAGGGCTGTGTGCTCATCTCCACAGGAAATTCTCCAAGGTACATAATTTTTTAACCAGAATTTACTGGGGGCATTATCTGCGAATTCACTCTTTCCAAAAGTGAAGACGGCTCCGGATTCTAAAACAAAAGAAGAACAATGCAGACAGAAAGATTTATTGTAGCCATCTTGGTGTTTTAGGACTGTTGTTATCAAAAACAAGCTGTTTTTATTTTTATTTATTTTTTATCACAAAGCATCTGGTTTTATACCATATTGAGGTGTAAACATGTACTGTAGTTATTTGTGTAATTTTTAGTTTTAGTTTGTGGTTCTTTGTATACATATATATATATATATATATATATATATATATATATATATATATATATTATATATATATATATATATATATATATATATATATAGTTAAAATTAATTGTTTACTTCTTGAATGGAGAGAGAGAGAGAGAGAGGCGTGACCCCAGGGCGTGGTTGCCTTGGCGACAGGTAGCTACAGGCGTCAATGAAAGAGTGGGACAGAGTGTTCAGTGAATTAAATACAAAATACAAACTGCCATTAACACTTATAACCCTTATAAATATAGTATAAGCAGGGCATAAAATCAGTTAAAATATGTTTACATCAGTAACGTTAACGTTACATCATTCGCTTCCACTGACTATGTAGCACCGTTAGACTAATCATTAACAGCCAGCAGAGTTAAAGAAACACACGTGTCAACTGAAAATAACAAAACAGTTTACACTTTTTCACTAAGGCAGCACATAGAATATTTACCAGGGATCTCATCTTCTGTTTCTCCAGTCATCTCCCCCGACTAATCAGCTTATTTACACTGGGATTTGGAAATATGAGCAAGAAGTTTCTAATTTGATAGAAACCGTCCACTTTACATGTTCTTCCGCGTTGAGGTATCACGTGTAACTCGTCAGCTTTTAGTTGCGGCTACTGGGCATGCGCACATCAATACAGCGCTTTTTTTTTTCTTTTTTTCTTTTTTGTCACATTGTACAATAATAATTACTGTTTTTGCATTATTGTAAGGGAAGGTAAAGAAATGTATAATAAATAAATTAAATATTGTTTGTTTCCGGCCACAGCTGTATCCCTAGACACATAACGATATTTAATTGCTTCCAGTTCAAGTTTATTAGTATATTTATTCGTCTGCTATTCCTATGCTAAACCTTAGTTATGTTATAGGTTGTATTTTCTTAAAATTACCTTTTAAATGTGTGTGTGTGTGTGTTTGCGTGTGTGTGTGTGTGTGTGTGTGTGTGTGTGTGTGTGTGTGTGTGTGTGTGTGTGTGTGTGTGTGTGTGTGTTAAAATATACTTCTTCAGTCGCTTTAAAAAATGTGTAAAAAAATACATTAACTCAGTAAATTTTGGTAACAGTCATAGATGTTACAGGTGGAACAAAATGTGTCTTTAAACGAATGATTTACATCTATCTATCTATCTGTCTGTCTGTCTGTCTGTCTGTCTGTCTGTCTGTCTTTCTATCTATCTATCTATCTATCTATCTATCTATCTATCTATCTATCTATCTATCTATCTATCTAATTAAATAAATACAAATATAAAATATAAAACGTATATTATGTATAATATAAATAATACAATACAAATATCTATAAAAAATGAATTTAATAAAACTGCAATGTAATGTAATAAAATTATACATTGTTTGTATCTGTGTATTTAATAAACACAACAATAATACAGTAATCATAATAATAATAATAATAATACACAGTCATTCAAGAAGATCAAGTAAGCATTTTTTTAAGCAACACAAACATTTACAAGACATTTCACTTTTAGTATGATCTTTGCAGTGGTTCCAGATTAGAGTGGAGTGGCTAGACTGCGAAGAATCTCTAAATAAACGCCTCTTCCGGTTCAGTCTGTAAACAGTGATCTCATCCCTAATCTTGCGCCGTCTTCCTTTAGCATTATCTCTTAGCATGAGCGGCACACCGTCTCCACAGAAATGACCGTGAACCCAAATGTTTATTTTTCCGTGTCCTTCCGATCCGCCCGTTCTTTGACATAATGATGAGTAGCTGGGGATCTTTGAGTTAGCCTGGAGCATGTTAGCATGCTCATTATTAGCCTTGTAAAAAGGGGGCAAACAAGCAGCTGCCTGGTGCAAGCTCTGTTAAAGCTGCTTTTAAGTGTTTTCACTGGGTTTCCTGCTTGAAGAATAATGGAAGGCGTGCTTTACAAATGGACAAACTATATGACAGGTAAGAGCGTACGACACTTGAGCTGCAGTCAGTCAGCCCTGAAAGATCTGTCTCATGAGGTCTGTAACGTTAACTTAGAGTTAAATAACTGAGAGTTAGAGCTGCTGATGCATGCAACTTTGTTCTCCTGTGTTGTATTGCTTTTTGCATAGCTTCTTTTGTAAAATACCCTATGCTTTCGAAATTTCCATGTTGAGTGAGAGTAATATAGCTCATATGTCAAACTTCCCGTCGTGTCATGTGATATTATGATACTTCAAGTTCAGAGAGTTGCATTTTGGATGCATTTTGCCATCTGATAATATTTTTTTGTTTTTTAATTGTATGACAGGATGGCAGCCAAGATGGTTTGTGCTGGACAATGGCATTATTTCATACTATGATTCACAAGATGACGTGTGTAAAGGTAGCAAAGGCAGTATTAAGATGTCAGTATGTGAAATTAAAGGTAAGATTTGAGATGGTATATCTTATCTGCAAAATCTTCTATCCTTACGACAATTGTTTTTTTTTTTTGTTTTTTGTTTTTTTAAATTTTTATGCATTTAGCAGGCGCTTTTATCCAAAGCAACTTACAGTGCATTCAGGCTATACATTCTTTTACCAGTATGTGACAAATGAAACTGCTTATGATCTCATTTTTGACTTCCTTGTATTTGCTCCAGTTCACCCAACTGACAACACGCGTCTGGAGTTGATCATACCAGGAGAGCAGCATTTTTACGTGAAGGCAGTGAATGCAGCGGAGAGGCAGAAGTGGCTGGTGGCTCTGGGAAGCTCCAAAGCTGGACTCATTGACACTAGAACCATAAAAGAAAGGGGTAGGCTTCTCTTAACAGTTTCTTCTCTGATCATATTCCTTTTTTTTTTTTTTTTGTCTTTTGTCTTCTTGTCATAAAACAAGACTCAACACACAGTAAAATATTCACAAACTTTAAAATACCAATTGTCTTAAATGTTTTTGATTCTCCACAGATGTTCATAATCTAATAATAATAATAATAATAAAAACTAAAATGTTTAATTACTATTATTAGTAGTAATATTATTAATATTGTTAACAAAATAATCAGAAAAATAATATCTATATACACATTAATATCTTAAGCATTATTTATCTTGATATTTTCTTAACATGTATGAACACACAGAAGTACAAAACAATCATTTAATCAAATGTACAAATTGAAATTTAAAGGGCTAGTTCAACTAAACATGAAAATTATATCATTAATTACTCCACATCATGTCATTCCAAACCTGTAAGATCTTTGTTCATCTTCAGAACACAGATTAAGATATTTTTGATGAAATTCGAGAGCCGTGTTTGCAAACAAAGGAATGCACATGCATGTGTCGTGGTACTACCATGAACGCATATAGAATTCTGACATTGATTCTATTGAAAATAAATTGTATTCTTTGAGCACAAAAAATACTCTCGTAGCTTCATAAAACTATTGACTATTTGAACAATGTCCTTACTACCCTTCTGGGCTTTGACCGTGGTAGCTGTGTTTGCTGTCTATGCAGGGTCAGAAAGCTCTCGGATTTCATCAAAAAACTTAATTTGTGTTCTGATGATGAACAAAGGTCTTACAGGTTTGGAATGACATGAGGGTGAGTAATTAATGATATAATTTTCATTTTAGGGTTAACTATCCCTTTAAATAAATCATATTTGATATTGTTTTATCATTATGTTTTTAGAATAGAATGATATGCTGATAAAAACAATAATATGTACCTAGATTTAACAAAAAATAAATAAATATATATATATATATATATATATATATATATATATATATATATATATATAATGTATGTATGTATGTATGTATGTATATATATATATATATATATATATATATATATATATATATATATATATATACACACACACACACACACACACACACACACACACATATATGTGTACACACACACTCAAACACTGTATCACTGTAAGTCCAGTGGGAGATTCATGTCAGAGACAAAAGGCTTTCATAAACTGAATTCATGTTTCTTAGTTGCGCGTCAGTAATCTTGACTGCAAAGCATTATCAAGGCCCATTAACAGTTGCATTTCCTCTCCTAATGGTTTTTTGCAGAGTTAACAGAAACCACAGAATCCCTGAAAACCAAGATGTCCGAGCTGCGCCTGTACTGTGACTTACTAATGCAGCAAGTGCACACTATTCAGGAGTCAGTGGAACAGGAAGAAGAGTCGACAGTGGCCAGCACTGAGGTTAGCTGTTTTTCTTTTAAACCACAGTAATCATTGCAATTTATTGCAGTTGGGTGGGTGTGGTATAAATAGGATTTCATCATAGAAATCAACTCTTTTAAACCTAATCGTCATATTTTCTGCTGTTTTCTTCCCCAGACGAGGAACGAGGCGTCCTCATTACTGAGTGCCACCTGTGAAACCTTCATCAAAACACTGGAAGAATGTATGAAAATCGCTAATTCCAAGTTTAAGACTGATATGTTGCAATCCAGTCCGACTGATTCCATAATGTCCCCTGTGTCTCCCTCTCCCGTCCAAATGTCTCGGGTAAAGACACAAGCATCAATCACATACAATTGTCTATTTTTATTAGTAGTTCCTATTTCTGTTAGTTTGTATGGCATTTTTTTATGGCAAGTTATTTGGGGGAATTTTACAAAGACATGTCCAAGTCACGTGTGACCCCAAAATCAATGGAAAGAATAAAAAGAACTTATATTTATAATATAAAGGATATGTAGCTTTACATTGTGCAGTATTTTCACGACAATTAAATTAATGAATCAAATAATTAAGTACATTTTTACCCCAAATTCTCATTATCTCAAATAATTATTATTATTTTGTTTTTGTTCACATTATTGTAATGAATATATTTTTTACATCACAGTAATGAGAACTGGAGGAAAATATCCCCCCCCCCCGAAAAATGATAGCCTCTTTTTTTTTATGTATTGTTTATTTTATGATTTTGTTGAGAAATATGACTTGGACATATTCTTTGCTCACTCATTTACTAGTAAAATGTATAATATGTTATTTTAGTATAAATTATATAAAATACTATTATTTATCATTATCTTGAAATAGCTTTATTTTTTTTTATTTATTTATTAATTTGGGTATTTTACCTAAAATGTACTTTATTTCAATGAATTTCCAAGGCAATGTTTCTATCAATTTAATTTTGGCTGTAGTTCAACAAAAAAATAATTACTTTTTTTATATTTTTTAATTTTCTTTAACAATAACACCACTTGGAGATTATTCAATGTAGCCAATTTCTATGTCTCTCTCTCTCTCTTTCTCTGCTTATTGTATAGATGAAGCGCTCAATCAGCCATCCTGGCACCTACAATTATGAAAGGTACAAAATGTTTACACAACACACAGACTTCTTGTTTTTGGTCCATACAGCTTATGCTGTTATTTTCTGAGTGCCTATAAATACAGGACCTGTTTTCCTTCAAGGTCAAGCTTGCCAAAAGAGAGCATGGTGTTGCAGAAGTCCTCCCAGAGGCGGACACGGACATGTTCTGATACAGAAGCTCACAGCGACAGAGGGGCAGAGGAGACGGAGCGTGAGTCATGCAGACACGCACACACTTTTATTTGAAGCTGTGCCCACACACAGATCAAATTCAATTCCTGAGTAACCTAAATGCTTAGTTTGCACCTAACTTTGTTGCTTGAGCAATCACTGAATCTTGAAGGAATGAATACTGTGGCCCTAATAATGAGACCAGCATAAAAAAGTACTCCCTGTGTAATCCTCTTGTGTTTTCCACAGGCTTGATGTTCCACAGATCCAACATTAACGGTGACTCCACTCCAAGTATCCCAGAAGAGGTTGGAACGAGCACAAAGTTCCTGTCGGAAACTGACACTCCGGAATCTGACCTTTCCCTCTGAACCACGCGAGACGGCTTATGAGACTCGTAACTCGTACTGCTATGCAGTCAAAGATTGCAGCGTTACATACAGTAGATGGATTTTACAAAGTATTGTTGTATTTCCTGATGAAGAAGAATTCGGTGGCACTTTATAAAAACAGATTATGAAGACAACAGTAGTCTGATTCGAATGTTTCTACCCTTCCAGGTATTTTAAGATATTAGTTTGCCTTGATGCTAAAATGTTTTGTTTTTTTTGTCATAAATAATTATTGCCGTATCCCTTCAGTGAAGAGTTGAAGATGTTTGTACTGGATTTCTAACGTGTTGTGCAGTTGCCTTTGTTAAATGGGAACCTTGATGAAAAGGTTTTTGTTGCTGTGCCAAGGGGTTGTGCATATGTGCTGACGTTAACTTTGACAGCTTTTTTTTTATTCATTCACTTGGCATGCAATGTTGTTCTTTAGTTTTTTTTTTCCTGCAGAGTACAATTTTTATTTTTATTTTTGTATGTCACTAGAATTTCCCCCCCAAATTGTTTTTGCCTTAATTAATTCTTCGCATGGAGGAATTTGAACCTTTAATTATTGTAATGTTTGGAAAAAAAATGATTAAAATGCTCTAGCAAGATAATTATTTCTTTAATCTCCAAAAATCAAATGGGGTTTCATAAGTATGAGTGTGTTCTTTTATATATTAATCTCTGTAATCATGTTTTATGGAACACAGAGGCAAAGAGAGAATTAATAATACAAATGAAATACTTTCATGCAGTCCATGATGACTTGACTTTTTTTCTTTACTCATTGGGCATTCAGTGTTGTTTACTAATTTCTCATGCAAAACACATTTACATATTTATTTTCATATATAACTAGCTTTTACCCCAGTGAGTTTTTAAATCACTGTAATGTATGGGGGGTGGAGAAGATTAAAAAACTGTGGTGAGATTATTACCACTTTTTTTCAATTAGATATTCTCTGTAATCGTGTTGTCGGGAGAGTTAATAATACAAATGAAACCTTTTCACGCAGTCATATTTTTATTTGAGAGGAACACCGATTGTGTGTTTTTGGCTAACACCGTGAATAATTAGTTCCCATGTTGCCTAACACGCTGCAGAAGACCTCAAACTAAATTTGATTGCTATCCAGCAACCATATGTTTATCTACCTCTGGTCATCTGTGTTTGCCATCTGATTTCCACATGAAAACAGTCTATAATAAGTGATTAATTTCTCCAGAGGGAGATTAGCTTTCTCTAGGGGTGGTTCTACTGCTGGCCATCACCTGCGGGCAACCAGCAGGTGCAAATGAAGCCGGGCTACATGAGGAGCACTGGGAATCAGCGCAGAGACTTGCCTTTCCCAGATGACAAATTTGTGTCCACAAAGTAGAAATCCCCCAATGCTTCTTACAGAGCTGGGAAAAACAGTTATTATACCCTGCACAGAGCACATGGTTCTGCGAGTTTTACATTGTGGCTGTTGATTGTTGATGTGTCACTGGCCCTCTGAAATTCAGTCTTCTTAAAACTGGGTATAATTTAGTGATGTTAGACTAAAGTATCGAGCAGAGCTTAGTGCTATTGCTGTCTGAATGAAGACCATTGTTTGGAAGTTTGAAGTCAGTGGGGCTTTCGTATGCTGGCGTTACGTCGAACTGAATTAAATGATCGGGGGAGATTTCGCCTGGACAGACAGATGGTGATGATGTGCCATTCTTCCAGTTTTCAACTTCTTCCTCCTTTTTCTCTTCCTCTTTCTGCCCACGGCCTGTGTCTTCAGGACTTACTTCTGTGCAAAAGATAATTTCAACAAAATCATATTTGTAAATACAGTGACTGAATATTAGGCAGCACAACTGATTACTTGAGCAATAAATCAACACCGTATGATTTGTGAAAGATCATGTGAAACCGAAAACTGGAGTAATGGTTGCTCATAATGCAGCTTTTCCATCACAGGAATATCAAAATATATTAAAATAGAAGACACAATATTGCACAATAGTAGTATTTTTAATCAAATAAATGCAGCCTTGGTGAGCACAGAAAGGCAAACCAAAAGTGGTTACCGAGAAGAAAAAATCTCTATTTATGTATACGTTTTAACATGGAAAGAGTTTTCTGACCGTTTTGGGCATCCGTCACAGTCTCTGGGTCCTTCTGGCACACACACGTCTCTCCATCGACCAAGCCCATGATCTGTTCATCGCTCTTTTGGAGGTTCTTTAGCAAGAAAAATGTTCTCATCAGGCCTTTGCCTTTCACTTCAATCTCGCCCCTCTCGGCAATCTCAAAGATTCCTTTGTCCTTTAACACACTGTGGACAGGAAGTGATGCGTTCAGTTCAGTGCTTTTCTTAGATCTGGATTTAGCTCAAGTATGTCAGTGGCTTAACCCACAGAATTTATCAAGACAAGTGTCTTTTATGCTTACCAAGACTGCATTTAATTGATCTAAAATACAGTCATACTGTGAAATATCATTAGATTATAAAATAATATGCTGATTTGATGCTTAAGAAGCATTTTTTATAATTATCAATTTTGAAACTTTATATATATACAAACCATAAACGTTGCAGGATTCTTTAATGAATAAAAAGTTCAAAAGAACACTAACCTGTACGTGAAGGGACTCAGGTGTATGTGATCAGGAAGTCCATGGCTCTCCATCCGAGAGGCTGTATTGACTGTGTCTCCAAACAAGCAATAGCGTGGCATTTTGTCACCTACAACACCTGCCAAAACTGAACCGGTGTGCAGGCCTACTCTGATCTAGATTGACAATAAACCACTTGGCAAATCATATGATAAAAGAGCACACAGAGCTTATGTTTACATAGAGCAAACTGTATAAACACACATACCTGAATGGGCTGACCTGTGATAGGGCTGGCTACTTCTCTCGCAGCAATTCTCATACCGAGGGCAAAGTTTGCCACCTGCTCTGCATGAGTCTCTGTAGGAATGGGCACACCGCCAACCACCATGTAAGCATCACCTATAGTTTCCACCTGTTGTGAGACAATATCATTTTCCACTTTAATTACTCGCAAGTGAATAATTGTGAAGGCTTTCCTCATAATTTCCCATTTCATTTTATACATACCTACACACAAACAAACACCCCCTCCCCCACCCACCCACACACACAACACACACACACACACACACACATATATATATACATACATATATATACAGAGCTGCTTAGATGAGTTAAACATTACATATTGAAAACTGCATCATTTTAGGTAATGTATTCTGATTACTTTTTAATATTACTTTTAGACTATTTTCTATCTAACTTGTATTAAACTTATGATAAAACATATCATACTTATACAAAAAAATCTAAGACAAAGAAAATATATTCAAATTTTTGATATCAACATGATTTAATTAGACTAGGATTTCCCAAACTGGGCTTAATTCAAGAACTGCAGTGGGCTTGTGAGTTGATAAAAAAGTTAATGATTATTAAATCATCAAAATGTAAAAGATATTATTGAAACATTTGAACACTAAAAATATAAATATTTCATTTGTTTACCTGCATTCAGTGTGACCATTTAGAGACACTGAACTGTATATAAGCAAATGTTTTGTTAAATTATTGAAATATTAACTTCCCCATGGATATTTCAAGTAAATATCTTGTCTAAAGACATTTTTTTTTCACCCAAAATTTAGAAGCATGGTTTGCAAATTTATTTAGGCTACATTTTATATTGTGAATATGGTGAAAGCTAAATGGTATGACAGAGTAGAATTTAAAAAAGAAAAAGAATCAGGGGTCAGTCAATAAATTATGAACGATTTACTGTAATTTGTGGGAGTAATATTTAATCATGTAATCCATCAAAAGTAACTGTAATCTGATTAAGGGCATTATATAATGTAATATACTCTAATTATCATTTTTGGAATCTGATCATGTAATCCAGATTACATGTAATCAGTTACTACCAAGCTCTGTATATACTTATATATTACATTCATATAATAAATTATATATATATTTAAAGTAAATATATAGTTTTTTAAAAATATTTTTTTATTATTTAATAGTTAGCTAGCTAGATAGATAGCTAGATAGATAGATAGATAGATAGATAGATAGATAGATAGATAGATAGATAGATAGATAGATAGATAGATAGATAGATAGATAGATAGATAGATAGATAGATAGATAGATAGCGCTATCATACACACCTTATAGACATTGTGGATGTTTGTAAGTCGATCAAATCTGGAGTACATGGCGTTGAGCATGTTGACTATTTGAATAGGTTCACAGGCTGCGCAGATGTTAGTGAATGTGACCACATCACTAAAAAGGATGGTGCACACTTTGAACTCACCTGAAAGAGTAACAGAAAGGATGTGATTCATGTAAAGCATGACTAATGACATGTATAACAGTGTTCTGTTGGGAGTTCCTCTGGTTTCATCACCTGCCTCTACTCTCTTGCCCTCTTTAAGCTGGTTGGCGACGTGTGTCGGCAGCATGGCATAAAGAAGCTTTTCTGATTTCTGCTTTTCAATCTCTAAGTTGCGTGAAAGGATTCTCAACTCCTCCTTCTTCCTTTCTAGCTGATTGGAGAGCTCGATCTCTGCCAGCCTCTGCTGGTTGAGCAGGATCAGATCTCGCGTGGTGTCGTGCTGGGCGATGTCGGCCAGGTGGAGACCCCTCTCCTCCAGTTCCTGGAGGCTTCGTAGTTTAGGAGAGCACAGATAGATCATGCAGCTGAGTGACTCCATCCACATCATCTGCCCTAAAACACACATACACGAATGAAAATGAAGTATCAAATGATATGAGGTATACAAATTATGCGAAACAGTTGAATGAAAACTTATTTTACACAAGAAATTAAAAAAAAACATTTTGGAATCAGCACAAAAGAACTTGATTAATCCAGAATGTGCCCGTGTAGATAATCACAAAATGGCACAAATATCAAGTGTAATAAATCTGTATGTATAAAATACCTCTCAGTTTGAGTGTGGACTGGTTTTGGTGGATCTCTGGTAACATTTCCCTCCTGGTTTTCAGCACAAATTGGCTGTTGATGAACTTCTTGATGCTCTGGATGTTGAAGGTGACCTCTGGGTGAACAATGGTGAAGTACTCATCCAGACGGATACCTGCGGTCTGCAGTCCGGGAACAAACTTCTGAATGTTGACACCTGTTTGCTTCACCACCAGCTAAAACGACAAGAAATTGTTCAAAACGACTGTGTCTTGATGTACTTTAATATTTGATATCTGTTAATGAAGGGAAATGCAGAGTTTTACTTACATCTTGATCAAAAACAATGTGAAAGGGAAAAGCATGACAGAAGGCTTGTTCTTCAATCCAAAGTCTTTTTGGGTAGCTGGGAGTGAACGATTGTCGCAGATTGCCTTAATTTAGAAAAACACCAATATAAAACCCATTAACTCAGGTGTTATTTGAATAATGTCAAAATAGGTACATTTTATGTTACAGTGGGGTTGTAAAAAGCACACGGAAAATCCGGAATTCTATCAAAATCTATTTTTAATATGAAACACATCTACGTAATTTCTGGTAAATTAGCATGTGCTATGTAGTGGCACAGTCAAAGGCAGAAACAGAGGCTATGAAAAAGCTGTCAAACCTTGGCCCAACATGACAATGCTCCTCACAGTCTCCCATGGAGATCGTTTCCTTGGACACAGCTGCAGGCTGGCATACCTGGCCTTCATTCTCTTCATTATCTCTTCCTTGTCCTGTTGATATATAGCAGTTGTCATAGTTACAAACTTTCTCACGTTAGTCATAATTTCAGAAATACAAAGACGGCAGACAGTTGAGTGTCTAGACCTTCTTAAACATTCAAGATGTCTATACAAAATGAAAATGATGGCGCCAAAGCAAGTAAAATGCAAGAGACACTGAAACAAACCACTTAAAAAACTCAAACATCATAGACTTCATAATACAGTTTACAGAAACGAATGACAGTCAATTATGCTCTGTCTTCCTCTCAGTGGGGACTTACACACCTGTTTCTCAGCCTGTATTTCCTCATTGCCGCCTTTCTGTCTTGGTTGAGCCTTTTTTTTGGACACCTTTTCCTTCTGTACCATGTGGAAAACCACATGTTCCTTCTTTCCAGTGCGCTCATCCTCTTCTGACTGGTTTAGAATGGTCATTGTAACCTCACTGTCAAAGAAATCCTTTGCCACAGCCTCGATAATACCTGCCCAATGGTTATGAAAAAAAAAAAAAACAGTAATTGCTAAATGTGCTAATACATAGTCCCATACAGCAAATAGTGCAAATATATATTTAAATATATTTACATTTTATGCTGGAACTCTCACCTGGCACGATGTGATACAACCCTTTCCTATCTGAGTAATAGTGAAGGAGAATTCGTCCATCATCCATCCGCTCCACACGAAAGGACGGAGCATTCATGGCCTAAAAAAAGGCATGCCGTGTTACAAACCACAGTAGAGTTCATAGTTCCATACTCTGCAAAAACTAACACAAATGTCATTTTTTCTATGTAAATATTTGCTTGATGGATGTATTTAGGATTACAAAGAGACAATGTGAAATTTTAGGGAGTATTAAAATTATCCTGACCTCATAAGACAATGCTAAATAACTGTGTAGAGCATCAAGATTTTCAATAAATTCCACCAGGTTTCCACCGAGGGTTCGCAGCATAGTGTCATATCCGGACATCTTACAAAAGCTGAAAAAGTGCTCTCCAAAAAGCTTCAAAACCACCTCGGAAGAGATATCTAGAAGACGAAATAAAACAACATTTAAGTTTCAAAGCACAGCAATTACTTTAAAGGAGTTGCTCAGAACCCCCAAATACATCACTTTCTCACCAGTGGATCCTCTGCAGTGAATGGGTGCCGTCAGAATGAGAGTCCAAACAGTTGATAAAGACATCACAATAAATAAAGCAGATCAATTAACATTTAGTGAAATGTTGAGTGTTTGTAAGAAATAAATCCATCATCAAGGCATTTAAACTAAGAACCATTGCTTCTGACCTAAATATCCATTATGTATAATAAAGCTACCTCCAGTTAAAAAGTCCCATTGTCCTTTCACATCCAAAACCACCAACACATTTGTATTGAACTGTTTTCAGTGGTACATGCCACTTGATCTGTGGATGTTTCTCTCTTAATTCAGACAAGACAACTTTTGAACTGGAGAAAGTAATATTATGGAGTAAGGACTCGTATTTTCATAAGAACAGTTTGAAGTTAAAAATGTCTGATGGAATTATAGTATAAATCACACTTTTTCCTTCACAAGGTGTTAACTGATGGACTGGAATTGTGTGGATTCCTTGTGGATTATTTTGATGTTTTTATCAGCTGTTTGGACTCTGACGGCACCCATTCACTAAAAAGGATCCATCGGTGAGTGAGTGATATTATGCTACATTTGTCCAAATCTGTTCGAATGAAGAAACAAACTCATCTACATTTTGGACAACCTGACGGCGGCTACTTTTTCAGCAAATTGGCAAAATTCATCATTTTTGGCTGAACCATTCCAGTAAGACTGCAATTCAGTTTCTCTTTACAATTTTAATTGCGCCCAGGTTGTTTTGGAGTTCAGGTGTGTGACCCACTCCAGAGATTCACACCTGCCCTTGTCCACACATTCTCAGGGACAGATTGGAGGACAGGTTAGGACATCAACCGTTGCGATGCCCAGCAGACTATTCTCAGCTGGGACATTGTTAACACTCTCCCAGATACTTTAATCAATGTCTGCAAGTCCCCAAAGACATTGTGAATACGACATAACTTCGAGGCTTTCACAGTTTACTCTTCCTGTCTTTTTTCCTCAATGCTTCACACAATGACAGACATTCAAAAGTGGATCTAAACAAAAACAGGCCTTTTAAAGAAGTGAAACATTCTGAAGAATTAAACAAAGTCCCTAACCAACCATTAAAGGAAGTACACATGCAGACAGACATAAGCCCAAGGGCAAATAAATACATTCAGATTTAAAATGCCTTGGAGAAACAGAGTACATTAGCATCCTGATTTGTACTACAAAATACAAAATGATACTCACCCAGCATTTTACAAGCCTCTTGCACTAAACGAAGAGTGATGACATCGTCGTAGATTTCATAGGTCATAAATGTATCCTGGACACCAGCCATTAATCTGGGAAGGATTTTATTAGTTGAAACAAACCACAAAACCCATCCATGGTTTCTGTAAACATTACATGTGTAACACACCTCAGATTTTCCCATGTCTCTTCTCCGAACCTTTCAATGACCAGTGACTTCAGACACGTATTAATAAAGCCGTACTGTGAAAAAAAAAAACAGTGTTAGTTAGAAAGTGCTGAAATACAATGTTGTAGAGAAAGCATTTACATTTTACATTTAAGTGTTTAATGAAAGATTTTCAATCATTTAAGATAAAATATCTATCTATCTATCTATCTATCTATCTATCTATCTATCTATCTATCTATCTATCTATCTATCTATCTATCATACACACAATGTTTTGCACATACCATTTCTCCAAACCAGCTGTTATGCCAAAGTTGTACTCTGTATATTATCCACACTGAGCAGAAGATGCTCTTTAAATTGTGGTGTGTAGATTATGTAGTCTCATCCAGAAATATCTACATATGCAGACACTCCCACTCAACCATACTCTTTTACATTAATGCATGCACACAAGTCAAGTCACCTTTATTTATATAACGCTTTAAATAAAAAAGACTGTGTCGAAGCAACTGAACAACATTAATTAGGAAACAGTGTGTCAATAATGCAAAATGACAGTTAAAGGCAGTTCATCAATTAATTCAGTAGACACATACACACATCCAAACATAAAGACCTCATTGCCCACTCATTGGGGAACAGGGATGCATTTTAGTGTTTAAAGTTTGCAAATATATGCAAACTTGATGAGCAATATACTGTATGTTCTCTCTTTGATACTCTTAAACTGTTAAACCTGCTAAATAGGCAGAGCATGAATTAAATGCTTCCGACGTTTTTTCGATGATTTTGTTTGTTTGTTTGTTTGTTTTTAATTGAAAAATATAGGGCCTGTCTTGTCTTACAGTGTTTAAATACTTTCTCTTTCACCTTATCCACCACGATCAGAGTATGTTGTTTGTGATGGAAAATAAAGTGCATAACCAGTCTTATAAACAAGTTTGCAGCAAAACACTTCAGACTATGTGAAGGCACATCTGTTTTATTCAATATCGATTTACCAATGTCTTTGTGATTTTTATCATGTAGCTGGTGTAACAGATTCTGGAGAAACAGATTCCGAGTACACACACACATAATTATTTAATTGTCCTCCTTATTCATACATCATTGATTTATTTATTTATTATTTGCAACAGTTTTGTTTTAAGGCTATACTTGTAAACTATTGATTGGTCACTGTGCTTTTTTTCTGTAGCTAGAAATAATATCAGATTTTGTTTTAGTTGTACCATGTTTACCTATCTCTTTGTAGCCCATATCTGTCATGATAAAATGTTGCTGTAGCCTATGTTTCTTTTTATATACACAGTATGCTACAACTAAACATTTTATGTTTAATATTGCAGAAGGTGTTTAAGTAATTTTTTCATCTTGGAAATGAAGAGGATAATAGAAAAAAAATCTGAAATATTTGGAAGTTCAGGGAAACTTCCGTGGAAACCCCTCGAGTAACATCCTGCAATAAAAGCCGCAGCTAGTGCTCGAGTGTTTCAGTCACTGCTCTGGAGCAAGTTAGGGCATATACTTGAGAAAGCACCTTACGGTGCACGTTTAAGAGTTTATAGAAGACCTTTGGACTTTTTATTCCACCTTTTTACGGTTAATTGTGTTGTGTGCAGTAAAATCTCGTTTAAAAGTTGCGTGTGCTAACGGCAGATAAATAACGACTGACAGACAAACTAGGCGAAATCAAGAAGACGAAATCAAGGTAAACTCTATTTGTTCTTTTACTTCTTATGCAAATAGCGAAGGTGTCAAATACCAAATGCAAAGTTCTTAAAGTAGGTCAGTGGAATTAGGAAAAATTATTCATTTTATAACCTAGAGAGCTGTCTACGTGGCATTTTGTCATTATAGGCCAGTTTGCTTTGTTTTAGTCGAAATCAACCGCACAATCTATTTTTATTTCAAAAACCCATAAATTATATTTGGACCTGAGACAGGTGTCTGAAGAGAAACTGTTTTCACTAGCGAAGCTGCTTTTTGTATAATTGAATGATCTTCGCTTCACGGTGTGCTTTCAAAATGTGCCAGTCTCATTTAAACATTTTAATGAGAAAGTTGGCAGTGGTGTCACGTGTGACGTGTTACTATTCTCCGCGCTGTGTGCGTTGGTTCAATCATTGTATTCAGCGATAACTGAATACGGATTTTTAAAACTAATTTTACTAATTTTATAAAGAAGCATGTGCGGCTGTTCCGTTTGTTTTTTCGGTTGCAAGCTGCTTGAATTAATAGATCTGAACGATTGTACTTCGTTTTAACATTTTAATACAGATCTATGTTTGATTCGGTTTCTCAACCGCCTAGAACTATTAGCTTGCAACACACTGCCACCTAGTGGTTAAAAGAGTACATATTTTGCACAAACAGCAGTGCAAATAACTTTTTATTTTTCATTAGATGTTTTGCGAATCTACTCTGTGGAGCATCGGGTGTGACGAGCATCTTCATACAAAAAGTGATCCCATATGCCTGGTGGATATCTCATCAGGCAGATCTGTGTCCACGGAGGACATAAATGGAGAAGGGTGGACATCTGAATACCAGATGCCGTCCAAACAGGATCACAGTGTCACCAGTAAACCACGAATGACAGCCAGGAGCCGAATCTTCCACTCTACAAAGTTCTGGACCTTCCTCCAGTTCAAGACATCCACACGAGTATGATTGGACGTGTGACCCTCTGCTGTGTAAAAAAGGACTTGCACGTTGGATATATTAACTTATGTTAATATAGCATTACGTGAATTATATTTATTAAGGAAAAATTACATGCTTGTTTTTTTATGCACATTATTGTATATGTAAGAAACCTTTAAAAGGGGTTTTCTTTAAGTTTCCACTAGAGGGCAGCGATAAGTCACTGCCACTGAAATAAAACGTACAAGTGTTGACAAGGTTTTGTTTGTCCAAGTAGCTCTTTGTAGCATTTTACTGTAGGGTAGAGCTCGTCAGATCATGTGGCTGATTATAATTATTATGAAAAAACATAATTAAAACAAAAAATTCAATAATAAGTGAACT
The DNA here is from genome assembly GCF_023724105.1 of Carassius gibelio. Taxonomy (NCBI): domain Eukaryota; kingdom Metazoa; phylum Chordata; class Actinopteri; order Cypriniformes; family Cyprinidae; genus Carassius; species Carassius gibelio. The sequence goes on from NC_068406.1 coordinate 14,322,198, forward strand.
TCGATCAAAGCTAAAGCTCAGCTAAAGACTTCATTTCCCCTCCCACTTAAAAATCAATTAAAATGCACGATTAAACTAATGATCTGAAATTTCATTTCAAGGTTTAATACTTTTTTTCTTTATTTTTTTTTAATGGTACAATTTTATACTTTATGGAGAATGTGATTTGTATATCATGTTTACAGCTGAATTTGAAATGCACTAGTGTGTCAGATATGTGTATTTGCATTGAATGTAGTTTATGTTATGGTTTGTTTTTAATAAAATACTCAAATTGTGTCTTGCTTTCTCTTTGTTTGACAGACCCATTTTCAAAGGTAAAAAGAAAAAAAAACTGCATGAACAAAGTAAAACAGCATGTTTAATACATATAAATGAAAATATGTTATTGATTAGAATTTGCACATCAAGGATGGGAGAAAAATATGGCAGGTCATTAAAAAGGGATTGAGGATGCCAGATTCAATCCATAAGGGGTTTGTTTGTTCAGCCCAAGGACTCGGGATACAAAGTCCCTCTCTGATCATTTGCATTGAGGCCTTGAAAGAGCTCTGATCTGAACACACACACACGCTCTGCCATGATCTAATTAGTCTACATCCAAAACCTGTTTGTCACTTTTAACTTCTCATGTAGCCCTCATTAAATCACATGATGGCAGAAAAATAAGTAATCACAAAGAAACAGCATTCATATGGAGGACATTTACATCCCTCCTCTGCCTCGCTGACCTGTCTCTGCATATAAAGGGGGAGGGATGTATTTATAATGAAGAAAAGTTTGGAATAATAAACTCCAGGAACTCGCATAAGGATAAGCCAGCTCGTAAACCTCAGGTACAATTTCATTTCCTGTTGTTATATAGGTAGAGACCCTCACAGAAACTGAGAATCAAAATAGTTGCCATCACCGTAAATAATGATGGCTCCATTAACATACATGCTATTTAACAACATATCATTTTATATGCCGAACCCAGGAGAGTACCTAGACAAATTTTAAATGCTGACAACTAAACACTATAGTAACTGTTTAGGCTATCTAGTAAAGGACATCATGGTAGGCCCTATTCCTGATAATCGATAACTTACCTTTATAGTCATGAACACGTTTTTTAATCGCTTTGTTATTCCTCAATGCTTCAGCTGTGCAGAAAAATTCACTTTAAAGATTCACTTTTGATTCCTAAAAATGTGTCCGAAAACAAAGAATTTTAAAAACGAAAATGAGTTGAAATGAGCATTATAACCAGTAGATGGCAGCAGAGGATGACTCATTAGCTCAGTTGCCATTTCAACTCTCCATTTTTTATTTATTTTTTCAGTTTGTTTCGTTTTTTTTTCACGTCTTGCTTTTGTTTTTATTATAAAATGACCATTATAAAATTTTTTGGTAATGTTATGTAATGAAGTATGATGTAAAGCAAGTGCAGGAAGTCACAAAGTCTGGTGTCATTAAAGTAAATAAATAAATAAATACATTTATTTATTTATTAATTAAATAATGCATTAAATATGTTGAAATATTTTCAGATTTCGTTTAAAAACTACATATTGAAAGTTTTATTTTTAACTGTAGAAGCTTGCTAAATATACATTCAGCCAACACAGACTTGTTGCTGATGTAGTTTTGTTACTCTGAATTTAGTCTGGATCACTTAATGCACAGCTCTTGACACTGGCTGGTCAGATGGTTTGTTCACTGTCAATGACTCGGCGTACAATTTAGCAGATTCACTCACATTTACATCATATTATTTACACTTGTGTTCGTGATTCCTGAAACAGTGTACTTTGGGTCCTCTTATACAAGCAGAAACTTTCTTGAAATTGTGAATGGATTATGTTTATAAACTTAGCAAAGCGCGTTCCCTTTGTATTTTGACACAGTTGACTGGAAATGAATGACTTGGCTTATTTAAAAACCAGAAAGTAACAGTGCATGTAATCCATTACGGCATTGCATAAATGCAGCTTTTGATGCTAAAGTTGTGAGTGGTTGCCAGGGTTGTCTATGTGGTTGCTAAAGTTTTCTGAGTGATTTTTTACATTTTGCTATGCGGTTGCTTGAGTGTTCTGAGTGGCTGTTTACTGGCCCAAGTCAAAACCCAAAGAATAAGTAATAATTGTAGTGCCTCCTAATGAAATGTTATATTATGAATATTTAATTTTGATTACAACTGAAGCAAGCACTTTTGAACATATCGCTCTAAATGAACATGCAACAAAACATGGCAACAACAACAAGACATGTCAGCTTGTTTAATACTAGCTGATGGCTTTGAAGGTTGTATGTTCATTGGAGGCAGTAAATGTTCTTTGAGGATCCAGATACTCAAACACAAAAGTCCAGCCTTGATCCCTAAGGGATACTTACAATTTCCTTTGGACTTCATCGGCAATCCAGTGAGACCACAAAGACCAGCAGCATGAAGGAAAAAAGGGTATTGAGAAAATAATTCAGAGCGGAAATGTCTGAGCCTTCAACGTGACCCAACAGACCGCATCTGGCAAAAAAAAAACAAAAACAAGTGTCTTTTATAGGTTCATAAAGTAATTTCCGAGACATAAGATGATATTAATGCAAAGGTGAGGAGATCAAGGACTGAAGACCTCAAATCAAACCGAAGGACAGCTTTTTCATTCTTCTTTTTCATTCAGTTTTCTTTCTCTCCTCTGTCAAATCGAGCCTTTGACACGCCTGAAAGGAGAAACAGACTCATTAAAATGTTTTTCCCTCATACTGTCAATTTTCTGTTTGCCGGGTCTGTCTACAATGCATTTGTCCTGAGGGATATATGAGTATATTCAAAGCTGCGTGTATAGAAGCACTTTCTTCAAGGAGAATTTAATCAAAACTCTCGCTGTATTTATTTCCATGCCTTCGTTTTTATGAGAGAGTGAAAGAGAGAGAATATGTATAAAGAAAAAAGCCTTTGAATAAAGGCCTATGTAATATCATATCAGTTAATCATGTTACTGTACGCTACAAAGCTCCCCCTCCGTCGGCGGCCAGCCTTGACCTTGTCCATCCTTATTCATATCCTCAGTTCAGCAAATGAGTTTTATTACAGTTGACAGCTCAGATTCATGTTTCCGAGATGCAGGCAGAGACAAAAGAGAGAGACTATGTTTAGATGTCATGTTTGGGCCTGTGCTCCGTCGGTCGGATCAGTCTGATTCGTGATTTCTTTAAAATGGAAATGAAATCAAAATGGTTCATATTCGTTTCTTAATATAAAGTCCTGGTCTTAACATACACGATCAGCCTTTGAAATTAATGTGAATGGACAGCTTCCTCCAGATATATGTAAAGAAATGTTTCCTATTAAGAAGCACAGCTGTTTTCAGCATTGATAATAGTAAGAAAGAATAAGTTTCTTGAAAATATAAAAATGATTTCTGAAGGATCATGTGAAAGTGGAGTAACAGCTCCTGAAAATTCATATTTGCCATAAGTGAAAAAATAAATAAATAAAGATGAAAATATTTTTTGTTCAATTCTAATGATATTATCGTTTTGACATAATTTCTTAAATTATACATTTCAAGTAAATGAATACATTAATACATACAGGTTCACCCCTTCAAGTACAAAATGTTGAGATTGTAAAGAGTGTGTCTGTTGCTACAGTTTACATCTGTGTTTCTGCAGCAACCTTGGAGCACATTTTTATTTATAATTACATCAGCAGAAGACACAGCAGAAAATGGAGGAGAAAAGGGAGAAGAAACTGAAGTGTAGATTATCCTGCCAGCTGACATTGAGAAGTGCAAGAACAAAGCACACACTTTCTTAGTCAATGAGGACTTCAAGGCTCTCTCCGCATAGTGTTTGACCTTCACTACATAGGGAGGCCTTAAGACAAAGGATTATCCAGGTCTAACTGTTAAATACATCTAGATTTAACTCCAAAAATGTTCCTGCATGTACTTCATCATTAGAGTTCTAGCATTAACTACTGACACTTTATTTTGACGGTCCTCCATCAAACATTCTGCCTTCCCACCTGTCAGTAACTTAAAAATGACATATCATGAAAAATTGACTTTGTGCTATAATCAGTTCCCTGGTGCATCTACCAACCCAGAAACTATCTTTTTTTTTTTTTTGGTAAGCCTTTCTCTGCAAGTTTGTGAAAGGATGAGCTGCTCAGATTTCATTCCCCGTACCCTGACGTAGAAAGGGAATCTTATTATAATTTTACCACCCCTTAATCTAACCCTAACCCTAAACCTATATGTAGGTGCAAATCAATGAGAGTTAATCAACATAGTTATGGTTAGCATAGTGTCAAAAGTGGACTATCAAAAATAAATTGTAACCTGCTTTTATATATTAAATTGGTTATAGTGAATATTTAAAAAAATGAAAAATCTCTGTTATGGTAATTCAAATAACCACATGGTTAAAGCATTTCTCTGGAGTCTTAATCAGTATTTAATTGTTTGCACTTTTACTCTTATACTGATCTTGTCAAGCCCAATTGTTCAACTTTGTTATCAGAACAAAATCATGAACGTTGAAAAAATATGTAATTATATATTGTTATATTCTATGTTTCTATTTTATGTTTATAATTAATATATTTTTCTATTAATAAGATTGGTAAGGTTGCATAGTTATTACATAACTCTGTATAATTTGAAAATGCAAACTGTTAGTAGTTAGAAAAATGAGATGTTAATAAGAATTATTTCTAAATGCTGGACCGTTCTTATTTCGCTCTGCATATGGAACCTGAAGATTATTATAAAAAAAAATTAAAAAATAAACCAAGAATGAACCGAAATGAGTCTAAGACTATCCCACGTTTTGAAATTAACTGAAATGAAATTTTCTAATGGTTTTTAAGGATGTTACAATGATAGGATCGGACTATATTTGGCTGAAATACAGCTATTTGAAAATCTGGAATCTGAGGGAGCCAAAAAATCCAAATACTGAGAAAATTGTCTTTGAAGTTGTCCAAATGAATTTTTACCAATGCATATCAATAATCCAAAATTAAGTTTTAATATATTTACAGTAGGAAATTTACAAAATATATTCATGGAACATGATTTTTATTAAATATCCTAATAATTTTTGGCATAAAAGAAAAATCTATAATTTTGACCCATACAATGGGTTTTTTTTTCTTCTTTTTTTTTTTTTTTGTGCCTATGGCTAAAAATATACCGCAGCGACTTAAGACTGGTTCAGTGGTCTTGGGTCCAACACACACACACACATGTGTATATATATATATATATATATATATATATATATAGAGAGAGAGAGAGAGAGAGAGAGAGAGAGAGAGAGAGAGAGAGAGAGAGAGAGAGAGAGAGAGAGAGAGATTTCATACTAAATTTCATACTGGGCAAAAGTTCACATATTAAGCACCTTTCATTCACACTGACTGGCCACCCTAACAAATTCACCTGTAAAATCAAAGCATAGTGTTTCCATACATCTTATAAATTATATTTAATTACTTCTCCGCCCATAATCCTGTCTTCTCTCCTCTCCACAGCAGAATATCTCCACCCATAATTTAGGCTTTTATGCAAACATGACCCTGTTTTACTCACCTGTGAAGGCAACGTATACATGCCCTGTTTAAACAAGCCTTACAAAAGGTGATGAAAGTGTCATAAATCATAGAGAGAGGAGCATTCATCTCTCTGCAAATAGCCCGCTCCCTCCTCCTCTCTCAATTACAACCCTACAGAACATAAATTAATATGTAAAATTGTTGGACCGTGGTGGCAGAGTTGCAGCAGATAAGGTCACAGTTATCAATCTCCAGCGGGCGGAGCGGGACCCACTGACAGATTTTCCACCCGCAGAGATGGCTCGGTGATTGAGAGGCACAGAGCCAGGTGAACTGTGGGTAACCTGGCTCATCTACAGTATACCTGAGAGCAAGGGAGCAGAAAGACAGAGAGGATGAGGACCGGATTAAACACAGTGATAGAAAAGATGGAATGAGATCTTTCAAAGTACAGTCCACATCACATACACATCACAGTGTTCCCTCAACATAAGAAGTCGTGGACACAAGATATGGATGTCTTTCCCTCAACATAACATCTCGAGGCCACGACATGATGTCGTTACCTCAACAAAATGTTCTCGTGGCCACAACATAATATGACGTTCCCACGAGTTAATATGACATTCCCACAAATTAATATATCATGGCGACATATTATCACGTTCCCACGAGTTATTATGTCGTGGCCACGACAAAACTAAGTGAACCTATCATGTTCCCTCACGGGCACCGTAATATAGAGCATATATAACCAGCAGTGAAATGTGAGTCAGAACCGCTCCATGGACAGTGCAATTATTAAAGAATACAACATAAAATTTATACATAAATTTAGGTATGAAAGAATGAAACAAAAGTAAACAATAAAAATATGAGAATAAATTATAAAAAATATGTATACTTTCGTCTTAAATATTAAGATGTACTGTATTCTAACCCTTGAATCTTGAATCTTGTAGCTGCCTTAAATAGCGTCAAAGTGAGGGATTGAATGTGTTTCTTTCTCCATTCCTTCAGTTTTGCTTTCTGTACGTATTCTCCATACTTTTTGCTGAGTGGTGTGGACAATGTGGGTATATGCTTGTTCCCTTACGAAAGGAAAATATATTTACCAATATATTTATTAAAATATATTATGATATATTGTAATATATTATTTTCCCTTTTTATTTTCTAATATTTTATATATTTGAATACATTTAATGATATATTGATCATACATATATAATATATTGCAACATATACAAATGATTGCCGCTTTCAATATATTGAAATATATTGGAAACAATAAATATATATGAATATATGCCTAATATATTACATTATATTTTCCAATATACTGCAATATATTTTTGTTTCATAAGGGTTTGCTCCTTTGAGCTGTTTCTGAAAGTGTTCAGTTAGACTTTCTGAACGGAAGGGATGTCTTTTTGGTACTTGAGTTTTCTTTTTATCATGGTTCTTATTATTTTAATCTTATGATCTTGTTACTTTTGGTTCCTGAGGTCTGCTGTATGTTCTAATGGCCAGAAATGCATGTTTGTTTTTCTTCACTATATGTGAAATTTCAGTGCAGAGGACTGTGTGGATAAAAAGCTTTAGTTTATCTTTATTCTCCTCTCTATGTACTCATTACACAAAAATGTATTATATAGAAGATTAATATCAATTTAAGAGTTGCTTCGTGGAATATACAGGGTTTTCATGGTAAACTTAAAATCCGGAAGGTTTTTGATTGGCTAAGTAAGGAACGTGTTGATTTGGCCCTGTTGCTAGACCCATTTGAATGACAAGGAGCACTCTAAGACATAAGTGGATTGGTCATATTTATTTTTCTTCCTTTACAACGAGTAGTAGAGAGTTAGCTATCCTTGTGAATAAAAATGTAAATTTTAAGATTTTAAATAGTGTTAAGGATAAGCGAGGTTATGTTATTGTTAAAGGGCTATTGTATGGAGAAGAGACAACATATCTCCGCAAAACGTTTCTCCTGAGCTTCTCACAAAGGCTTTTGATCAGGTTTGATAGATATTGCATCATTTTTTATTATTGTTTGTTGAATCCTTTATTGGATAGACGCCATTCTAAGACTTGCCCTCCCTCTAAAAAATCTAAAAAAAGTATCTGCTTTATGAGAAGAGTTAGGTTACACTGATGTCTGGAGTATGCTCTTAATCCATTGCGAACAGAATTTACATTTTACTCCCCTTCTCAAAGTATTATTTTTTTTTTTTTATGCAATATGTCTCCAGTTGTACTATAAGTAACACTGTTATTTCCTATCATGCTATGGTAACACTGGACATGTTAGTAGGAAGACCTTCAAAATCTACTAAATGCTGTAGATTAAGCACACTATTGCTTAAAGATAAAAAGTTTATTTTCCATCTGAAAGGCGACCTATTATTCCGCTTTTCACAATATGTAAAATAAGTGTATGATGTTTTCAGAATAAGAATGTTAAGTTTTAACTCAAAATACTTTACAGATAACTTTTTATAGCTTGTTAAATTTTTTCTTTTAGGTTATGAGCCAAAACGCATAATTTCCGTGTCTTCCTCTTTAAATGCAAATGAGCTGGTGCTCAGAGGAAGAGGGTGGGGTTTCAAGAGCTGCAAGCCTTTTCACATAAACACTCCACTATTAGTACAAGCCTTTTATCTTTACAGAAAACACACTCGATTTTGAAAAGTCAGTCATCTGATTGTACTGTGCATAAAAATGCACTTTATGAATTACACAGATGGGAGCATGGCACAATAAAAATAACTCATGGTGCCATCGCATGCTATTACAAACTTCATAAGCCCCACTTGTGATTATGAGCTTGACTAATTCCAGCGGACGACTTCACATTGCTTTCATATGCAATTTTATCTCCCACTTTCCTGTTCACAATCATTATGGTACGTGAAGACAGCATCAGTTAAAAAAGACAGACAATGGTAGCTTTAGTAACATTAGCCTTACAGAGTGCCACGAATGTCTTTCAGAATGCGTTTTACTTCCTTCTTCTGGAGGTGTAGCTGGATCACAAACAGTTGGCAGTGCTTCATCCTTCAGGAGAAACTTTTGTGTGAAAACTACTTTACACTGACCCTCATTCACAAATCAGGCCAGTGTAAATGATTCGCACAGATAAACAAATTTGAGGGAGCATTTTCTTCAACAACAAATTTAATCCACCTCATCTTCAGCGGCTCAGAGGGAGATTCATACATCCAGCTACAGAACACCTAAAGTGCTTGGGAGACATTCTTGTCAGTGTAGCAAAGGCAGACTGTGTTTAACTTGCTGTGAACTCAGGGTGGTTCTATGTATAAACGGCAGTGTCTGTCATCTTTCATGAGCGAGGCAGTTCAACTTACAAATAGTAAGTTGAACTGCCATATACACACACTGAGACAGCCAATCCTAGTGTTTCCTCTACATTCCCAGTCTCCCCACAGGATTTGTGAGACTGCGATGGGTGCACACTGGTTCCTCTAGTCTAGGGGGTTCTGCAAGAATAAGAACAATTTGTTCATTTTAAATTTAAATGCATAAGTCTGGTGCATTTTGAGAGCAGAATCAAGTGACTATCAATGAATAAATATGTGCTTTTTCTTAGTTGTAGTAATTTATTTATTGGTTGCATAGATGTGAATGTGATGGTAAAGAACAATTTAGCCTATACAATTCTTATAAAAGCTACAAATGCCATTCTGTCAAGAGCAGGGAGTGATTTTTCTCCTCTTCTTTTGTTGTTTGATTATCATTAATGCCGACATTCAACTCAAGACATGAAACGAGAAATGTTTACACATAAAAAAAAAAATAAAAAAAAATCTCAATGACCAAATACATGACTGGAAAAATTAATTTAATTAATCATCTTGTAATAAATGTCATTTCAGTTCTACTTTCTGATTATGAATTATCATATGCAGTTAAAACAACAAAACTCAAGCACTTGTGAAAGATCTTGTTCAGCTGACTGGCTTCTCTTCAGTCTCTTCAGACCTTAGAACTTTAAATGAATTATGAGCTTCTAGAACGTTTGACCTCCTAACTGAACTCATTTTAACAAACTGAACATTGAAATAAAATAATAAAAAACAACAGTTCTTAGTCGTATTAAGTGCGAACAATAAGTGATCTCTCTATATTTAAAATGCAAATAGAGACCAATTATTTTCAAGCACGATGCAGAGCAACACAACCATTTATAGATACTATACATACTAATAACTATACATACTAATAACAACCTAGATATGTTATGTAGCCTAATTTGCGGTGCTGAGCATGCATTCTATAATACAAGACATTAGTTTTGTTAGATACTCTGTAACGTACTTATACTCTTTTGATGTTTCTTAAGGGCCAAAGAGGGTCTTTTTTTGTTTGCGCTGAAGAAAAGTCAAAATAATAAATACAAAATTGTCCGGCCAATCCGGGGCCCCTAGGCTGCAGCCAAGGTAAACCTGTCCGTTAATCCGCGCCTGTGTACATCATAAAAGCATTCTGAGATTTGAGAAGTGGTCTGCATCTCCTTTGATGCATTAGAGCCACCCCTGTAAAAGCTCACCATTCAAATGAATGCATGGCTCAGACAAATCTTTTTTACACTGAGAAAATGAGAACGAATTATTCACATGGCCTTGGCGATGTGTTTTGTTTGTGTGTTGTCTAGCATTTACTAATTAGGGTCGATTGGAGCCATAAAATATGAAGAAAGCAAGGACCTTTCTGTTATGAATGCCGTGTTTTCACATGGAGGCATAATTTTTTTTTCGGTGAATATTTTAATTAATTCCCATTAACTTTTTTATTTTCATAATTCAGTATTCAGACAACCCCCCCCCCCCCTCACTTTTTTTTTTTTTTTAAATAAAAGTGACTTTTTAAGTGATATTTACTAAGTGATATGACTAACTGCAGAATTCTTTATATTTTCTGTACTGTACATATATAAATTGAAAAAAAATGTTTTGTTTGAGGAATATAAATGTTAACATTTTGTTATATAATTATGCATATTCATCCATCCATCTATCCATCTTCTTCTGCTTATCCGGGGGCAGGGTTGCGGGGACAGCAGTCTAAGCAGAGATGCCCAGACTTCCCTCTCCCGAGACACTTCCTCCAGCTCTTCTGGGGGGATATAGCATATTCATCTTTATCATTATAATTTAGTTTTTGAATCAGAATCAAATACACTTTTAAAATAAGTCTATTTAAATTTAATCAACCAAAATCCAATTTTTAAAAAAAAAATTTTTTTAGAGTTTAAAAGAAAAAAATTGAAAATATCTTGACATAGCTCTTTTCCCTTGTTCATTTTGACTATTATGCACCAAACCAAAAAGCATTATAAAAGCAGTCAATGAAAAATAACCATATAAAGAACTACAGTGATCATAAGCATTTGATCATAAGCATTTAAATATCATCTTATATTATTGGGAGATATAGGGTGACAACTGATATCTATGTAGTTTTTGAAAGTAGTCTGCTATACAGTTAAATATATTATTGATTTATATTATAACAGATCAGAATTTCATCTCACTTTTCACCATATAAATACCAGCAACTGCACCAAATTGCATACTTTCTCAAAAGGGTCAATAGTCTCTTCCATAAAAAAAGAAGAAATTCAAATCAAATTTTGAATATTATTTCATATCAGGCTTTACAGGGTTAAATATACACTGAAGTTTGTATTCATGTCTAACATGTCCCAGGTGCTGTATTTATATATATAGATTTACATAAATTACTGAGCGAATGTATGGCTTCAAATGACTTTTATTATACACAAGTGTTGCATTATATTAAATTTTTTGGTCTAAATATCATTTGGCCTTGTCTGAAGATGACATGAAACAAGTTTTTCTACTTTCAGTTCATCAAGTGAATTGAGTTTCCATTGTTGCATCTTCAGTTAGAAAGACAATGCCAAGGCCAAGCTTTCAATGCCTTATACCAAGACCTAGAGCAGCAGAAAAAGGCTCCAATAATCATTTTTTCCAAAGAGCCACACAAAAGCCAGAAGAAGGGCATGCCATGCGCACTCGATAAGGCCTCCGGGTTGTGCAAAGGAAGAAAAGGTCCATTTACTCAACTTTGAATTGACAGTTCCTTCTTGTGTACACACTCGCATACAAACACAACACATCACTCAACCTGTGCGGTCCCAGCACTAACCCTGGCGGTCCATTAAAGGACGGAAGCCATCAGGCCGGGTCGTTAAGCCAGTGGACGTGTGGGTGCCGGCCGAAGTGTGTTAGTGGTTGAGGAAGGGACATGTGTGTTTGGCATCTGTTCCTTTATGTTCTGTGAACAGAGCGACCTTGTGTTTGTATTCCTGTGTGCTGACCTTGAGCTAGGCTGAAACAGCAGACACTGCTGCTTCTGAACGACCCTGAAAACTAGTGTGTGCGTAAGTGCGTGTGTATATGAGAAAGAGAGAGAGAGAGAGAGAGAGAAATATCAGAGCAGCTTTCAAGCTTCTAGCTTTCAGAGAAACATTTTCAATGTCTCAGGGTTGCAGTAAACTTCCAACAATCACACTAAGAGTAAACCTGTTCACATCTTTATCACACTGCAACATTCATAACATTACACTAGTGGAGTAGTGGTTCTCAACTGGTGAATCATGACCCAGAACTGGGTTACTGGTCTGTTCTGACGGGGCTATGAATGACAGGATTAAAAAAATAAATAAAATTCAGAATAATCATGCTTACTTATAGGAAAGCAACATAAATAGGCGTATTAGGGTAAGAAAGAAAATGCTTTATATATATATATATATATATATATATATATATATATATATATATATATATATATATATATTTCATGGATTTCAATCATTTTGCGAATTGTTAGGCCTGTGCAGTTCATGGTAATATGACAAATTATTTTTCTATGTATTCATTTATTAAAAAAAAAAAGATATATATATTTGTGAATTTTAAAAATGAATAAAAAATGTTGGGATGATGCATCTGTCCTGAACTATGTAATAACATAAATAAATACAGATGATAAAAAAATACAGATCATTGTAGTATGTTTTGCAAGAAAATGTTAAATCAGTATTTCTGTTTTACATTTTTTTTTTTTCAATTTAATGTGTTGCTTGCCATTTCTTTATTTTTTTTGTGATATCATAGGGGAAAAATATTATGTACTTTGGCATCATCAATATTTTAACAAAACTGCTTTACTGCTTATTAAAATTTGAAAAACTTTGGAAAAAGATATTTAAAAAAAATATATCTATAAATGTATTCCTCACATCTATTCAAGGTGTGAAGAAAATCTATTTTCCCTAGATCACTAGATTTTCAATTCTTTTTAAATGAACAAGATTTATAATTCATTTTCTTTACTGTGGATACTCTCATAAATCATTGACCCGATACATATAAATAATAATACATTTCAAAACATAAAATTATAAATAAATTATTTGAGATTTTTTGCACGATGGCTATCCTTGTTCTGTGCATCAGGTTCTCCATCAATCTCTTTGAGATCTTGCCCTGTCTATCCCTGTGATCGTCTTATCTCTCCTCTACTCACATTACTCATGTCGTGTTCGGAAGCGTGGTGAATGACAGCACTGACCTCTTATCAGTGTCGGTAAAGGAGGAGGTGACCAAAGTGCTACTGGTCTTTTACGGTCACTGACCTCTAGAGTAACGCTCTTTTTGCACAGCAACCGCACCTCGCAGATCAGCCAGCCAGCCAAGACAAACAAAGCAAAGGGCTACAGTTTATTTATTTGCGTAGAATAATGACAGGCTAATGGACAGAGGTCAATGCTCAATGCTTTTATTGCATTAATGAGGTTGTATGAAGTTGTACCTCATGGGGTGAGAGAGACGCATGAAAAAGAACCTGTACAGAACAGTACATCAATTTCATACAACAGTTGTATAAACAAGTACCTTATATGGAGTGACTGAAGCCTGGTTCAGACTACACATTATTTTTGTTGGTTATGACAGTCACTCTCTGCGTTCCATTCAGAAGGGCTCATCCCCATGTCCTACCCCTTCAAGGGTTTGCCCTCCACAGTGAGAGCTTTGAAGGATGTAGGGGACCAAACAACTGTTTCTTGAAATGCCCTTCTGCGTCGTCATCCCGTGCCCACACGGAGGCGCCGTCATCATGGAAAGAATCAGCGCAAAGAATCATGGGGGCCTGAAGTATCCATTATACCCCTCGAAATCCTTCATTCCAAAGGGCCCTTGAGCACTTCAGTTTGGACCGGCCCTTCAATATTGCAGCATTGATTGTTTTCACTCATTGAAATGTCCAAGATTTTATTTCACAGTATAAAAGTACATCTTATTTATATCTCTCAATTCTGTTTTTTTTTTTTATTGCAAAGAAAAAAAACTGTATTGTGAGATTTTTTAAAATTTATTTATCTCATGTTGGAAACAAGCTTGTATACATGTTAGTGACACACACAGTAAAAGAATGAACTGAATAGAAATACGAAAAATATAACTATGAAAAATATATAAACTTTGTAAATAAAAGATGCATACAGACTTAAATCATGCAGCTTGTGGAGAAGTAGTAAGGAGTAGTGTTCCAATATCAGAATGTGACATTTTAATATCTTGTAAAACTATGGCCTTGAAATGGCCAGGTATGCTTCAGCATATCTGACTTATTTTATACCCTTTCTAGACTGGGAAGGGTGTTCATTATTCCTGGAAACCTTAAAAACGCTTCATTTGCAATTTTTTTACTGTTAATACACTGATTGTGGTAAGAAGCACCATCATACAGTCCCTTTTAAGTAACCTTCACTATATTCTTGCCTTTTAGCTTTGCTATCTAAACCAGACCCATTTATCAATCTAAAGATAAGGCATGAGTAAATACAACATTACGTCATTAATTTAACACATAACACTGAATGAGTCATCAATATTTTAGTCTATTTTCCTGTTAGAGAACAGCTTAACTTTTAATTGCAAGTAAATGCTAAAAGTAAATATTTTTTGGGGAAAAGAATGACTTCCAGTCTGTCACTTGTCGGATATAGTTTATTTTTCACAACACAACAATTATTTTAGGAGGATACATTTTATGGCCTCAAATTTGACACAGAAACTAAAAGCTACAAAATTAAAATTTTGAAATCATTCATTTAAAATAAAATAAAATAGCATGATGTAGTGATTTATCCGATTATCAGGCTCACTATGTGTGTTGTTGCCTAAATTAATTGCTGGCAGTCATCCATGCCAAATATGAAGGGGTTTGAGATTTGGACTTTGACAAGGTCATCTGAAAACATTCATTCAATTCAGTGCCAGCAGTTGAGTTAATGTGCTTGTGTACTTTGGGTCATTGTCCTGTTTCATGACACAACTGCTTCAGCTGTAGATCTCACCTCTCTCTTTCAGGTTGAGATCATGGTCCAGGTGATGACTGCAAGGTGACTGGTTTCTGTGGCTGCAAAACAAGCCATAATTTCACCCCTTTGCCAAAATGCATGTCGTTTGGAATGAGTTTATTGTGTTGAATAGTGTATAATTTGACCAAACGTGCCCTTTTGCACATGGACCAAACATCCCCAAAGTCTTGATTTCCCAAAGACTAGATATTTTTGCAAATCTAAGCCATGCTGTGTCACATTATTGCATTTGGTTTCAAATAATGATTATTATTCCAAAATGAATAAATTGTAAACTTAACTTATCTGAACTTCATTCAATGATAATCTAATACAGTTTGAGTATTTATGCGCAAATCATTTTGTAAACCTTAATAAAGCAGCATGGCCCCAGCTAGTTTTGCCTAAAACATGCTCAACCCATGTTCAGAGGTCGCATTTGAAGGCTGCATAGGCCTACATCATCGGGGCAGTATCTTTTAAGGAAAGTAACTGTTAAATTGCAAGAAATAATAGTCAGTTTTATTATAGTTACTTTTCCTTGATGACACATGCAACCTACAAATGCGACCTTTGGAGTTTCATGAGTTCTGTTACGGACCTGATTTGTCAGCAATATTTTAAATTTGAAGTAAATTTTTGTGTAAATTATTATTTTTGTGTTAAAACATGGATTTCACGCACAGTTATGGAAACAACCCAATTTTTACTGGTCTCTCATAATTGAAGTAGTTTAAAAATATTGAGTTAGTTTGAGGGCTTTTGTCACACACACACACACACGCAGCACATCAAATGAATTTCCTCTCTCATACCTCGTACAGCCACAGACAGAATGACAGAAGCCCTTGAGAAAAGCAGTATTCAATTTGTAACTCTCTTCGACACAAGGCCATATCACTTTATGGGTAAAGTCATAGAGGCAGGCAGGAAGAAATTCAAGTTAGTTACTATAGTAACAGACAGAACTTCTCATAACACAACGAGGCAAGAAGAACAATTTGCCCAAAAAAAGTTGGAAGTTTTTTTTTTTTTCTGTTTTTAAAAACGAACTTGGTCTTTTTTCTTTCCTTTTCATTGTTTGTGAAAGAACACAAGGCTTCACTGTTTTTTTAAGTGTTGTATCATTAATTATTCCATGAAAATTATTCATCAGAACTGTACAAGGCAATGCTATAGTATTGAAAAGTATACAAGCTTGCAAACAGAGGAAAAACGATAGAAGGCAAAAAGAAAGACCTATACTCTTCAAGGTTGCTGTTGCGAAGTTGAGCCAAATTCTTATTCTCATTGGGTCATGACAACCTGGTGGACTGTTTCTGTATTCTGTTTGTGCATGTCTGGAAAAGGGAGGCTGATCTAGACTGGATTTAGTTACCACAAAGACATTTATGTAAACATTGGCAGTTTTCTTTTTCTTTTTTTCATTATTCATGTGAAAATCCATAAATAGAACACATGCATTAAAATATAATTCAAATACACTGAAATTATAATCAGTAGGCCCTATAGTTGTATTGACATTAGACTAACTAAAAAAACATTGGAATTCAAATGCACCTTTTTATTTTTGTTGATGCACTTAATAAGGCTCACAATTATGGTTATGAATTTTTGGAACAGTGAACATAACAGTTCCTGAATACTTCTTTTTTTTTTCATGATGATTGCATGACTTTTCTTTTTTTTCAGGAATGATGGAATCAATAAAAGTTTTACCATCCACCAATCAATAAAAAGCAGATAAACGTGAAGTTTTAATGTTTGAAATTCTAAAATATTTATTTACATCATAATATACAGATGAGAGTCCATGAAATTAGCTTGTAGTCTAAAGGGAAAATAATTATTTCAGCAGAAGCACAGATGTGAGCACATGAAGGAAGAGAGAGAGAGAGAGAGAGAGAGAGAGAGAGAGAGAGAGAGAGAGAGAGCACACAAATCATCCAGCATGACCATGACCTTGCAATGAAGGGAGACATGATTGGAAATGCAGTAAGTCTGACTTTTGATAAAAATCAAAAATCTTAACACATTCAGGAAACTTTGATGGTCAGTCTTTCATTTGAAGTGTACAGCATATGGATTTACTAAACAGCTGAAATGAAAAATTCAGTCATTATTTACTCACCTTCATGTTTGTTTCAAACTTAGCAATAGCTTTAACAATAGCTTTGTGTGAGAAACAAACTTTAGGGTAACTTCTGCTTTAAAAATCTTCTCCTCCGCTGAATTTAATGTCTTGCGTAGATATGTATCTGGTGTCTGGTCTGTGTTCACAAAAAGAATAAAAAATACAAAAAAGTCAGGTACTTGTTTGTAGTTATATCATTTTAGATAATCTAGATTTGTAATTATATAAATTCAAAGAAAGATAATATTATATGGCATTGTTAATTAAGAAGGTGATGCTTATACTAGTACAATCTAAGATAATAGACGATGTCCATTTAGAAAATGATTAGTATAATTTTTGGTAAAATTTATGGACATTTCCAACTATAAAACACAATACAATGCAATACACAATTCAAAACACAGGCAAAATACAAGAGAAAAATAAGTGAGGGAAGATCCTTCATATTAATATGGTATATTGTATTGCATTTTTGTATGTGTAGGCTGTCTGAATCAGTGTTTGCTAAAAAAGTCGAAGGCTAGTCACTTTAAGGGTCAGTGGTCTCAAAGTCAGGCTCATATTCACACTTAACTCAGAAAGAAGCTTTCCACAGCAACCAATGAATCAACATTTAGCTGGCACTGAAATTCAGTTTAATTCATGCTCTCAGTTCATGACTGATGAAAGTGAACAAGATCAGGCATAATAACGCATTTGAATATGAATAAAATTACATTTTACAGATCAAACATTCCAGCTAGTAAAAGACCACTAAGAATGATTTAGAAAAATCTGAAACTTTGTATTGTATTCATTGTGTTCTCAGACAATAGACATTACATTCACAGTCAGGTACTACATTGTTATTTTACGCGATTATTTCATCCTTGACGTTTCTAAAATTAAACAGTGACATGTAAACACCAGCCTTGTGATTATAGTTATCTGGAACAACTCCTCTGATGTTGGTCCTACAGTTACTGAGGATGTTGTTGACGTGAGCTTTGGCCCTCAAACTCAGTAAACAGAACATAACTAAAAGCCTTCATCCAAGATAAGGCTCCAGTTCCACAGATGAGGACAGGTAGGTGAAGAACATTTGCACATTAGACCTGTTGACCTTGAACAGATGCTGAGTTGGATGCATAATTGTGTGTGAGTATAGCATGTGTGTGTTGCTTCTTTGGGGGGAGGGGGACAGGTGTTAGAGAAGGCTGTGAAGGCTGTTTATTTGACATTGGCCTTGATGTAAATGGTAAAACACTTTTTTTTTTTCAAATAGATCAATTGTGCGAGTTGTCTCTCACTGCACAATATTCTAATGCTTTCATCACTTCCACCATAGACTTGTCCTTCAGCTATTCAGCATCAGTAGTGGCGCCTTGATATGACTTTCCATACAGGCTGCAAATCAATATGCTTTTATATTCTTCTTCAGGAGAGCAATGACATCAGTACACCCCCGTCTGCCTCAGACAAAACTGGTAAACAGTGCACAATACAGGTGACCCTGGACTTTAATAACAAAACAAAAATAATAAATTATCACAAGCGCTTTGGAGTGAAGTGGTCTGTACACACACACACACACACACACACACACATCATGTTACTGTAAAACTGTCAAACCAGACAAGGCTATACTGGGGCAGATGCCAAAAAAGGAGGTAGCGCCTACTGTCACCTGTCATAATGCTCAGAAATGAATAGATTAATACCTTTAGGCAAAACATTGACATTCTATAAAAAATGTTTGGTAGTACAGTCTGGAAACAGGTCAGTCGTGGTCAGATTAGGGCATGAAGTGTCTTTGTGTAATCCAGATTTTTTTTGTTGTTGTTGTTCTTAACAGATATCACAGCTTATTCATTTATTCATCTTTTTGGTGTAATCATTTACTTTAATTTAGGGGCCTGTAGAATTAATATAATTAAAGTAATCTATAAAAGGTTGCTAGATTTGATCAAATTTATCTTCTTTCTTTTTCAAAGAGAATCAGATTTTCTCTAGCTCCAAATTCTTTATAAAATATCTCACTAGACTGAGGTGTGTAGGTGCAGCTTTCTGTTTCCAGAAATAAATGTAATTTTATAAATAATTAAATAATATAAAATTTATTATTTACACACACACACACACACAAATTCTGGTAGATGTTTAAATGCTTAGTTCTGTGATCAAAGCTGTGTAGTTTTTATAATGGGGGTGAAACATAACACACCACAATACAATGAGAGATGTACAAATAAATGTTTCACTAAAGCCTGATGTATCATATTTGATACTCACAATTCATTCTGATGTTTCTAAAATATTTATTACAAAGTTTACCTTCTGAAAAAATATAAACTAGCCGTAAGATGTCACAAGTAGAAGGTGTACAACAAAATGTAAACCAATGTTGTGTTTATGTTGATAATTTAATAAATTGTACTTGCGTTCACGATTTGGCTAAACCTGATGTGGCAAAACCACTACAGGGACTAGAGCGCCCCCTATGTGTGCATCAGAGAGAGAGGGAGACAGTGGGAGGCGTCCTGCGCTCTTTAAAAACTCTAAACTATTTGGCATTTGGGTGGATGATAACACAGACCTCAGCCGTGCATGGACATCTCCAAGCGTAAAGCTCAGAACGGTTTCAGCAACGAAACTTAACAGTCCCCGCAACACCAGGAGGATGGCGTACTTTGACAGCAGCTGCCACTGCAGCAGCGAAAGGCGACAGAACAGCATCTTGTACAGCATTTTAAAGAACGACAGTCAGTCTGCGCAACTTGGGAACCAGCCGAGGACCCCGAGGTTCGCCTTGTCCATGCGCGCGTGTGCGTGCGGCTCCAAGAGGAAGGTGTCTCTCCGCTCCCCTCAGACCACATGCAAAGCCGCCTCCGCGGTCCTGGTCAAGACCCTGAAGTTCGTGAAGAACGTGCCGTGTTTCCGGGAGCTGCCGGTGGATGACCAGCACACGCTGGTGCGGAGCAGCTGGGCGCCACTACTGGTGCTCGGTATGGCGCAGGACAGGATCGACTTCGAGACTTCGGAGACACAAGAAACCAGCATGCTGCAGCGGATATTAACGAGCGGACAGGACAAGCAGGACAGCCAGAGTAGTAACGGCGGAGTGGCGTTGACCGACGTTCAGGGTATTAAAATGTTTCTGCGGAAATGCTGGGGACTGGACATTAGCACTAAGGAGTACGCGTACTTAAAAGGGGCGATTCTCTTCAATCCAGGTGAAACTCACTTGGTACACTGTCACACCTGAATTGGGACACTTCCTAGCTGCCGTTAAAAATAACCGGTTTTACTATGACTCATTCTGAAATTAATTTATAAATATTCACAACAACACCAATAAAAATAATGATAAAAGCTGAATTAAGAGAGTTCGTAGTTGCTTTTAACTGCTTTAAATTTCAATCACATTGTAGCCTAATAATTAATAATAATAATAATAATAATACCCAATAATTAGTAATTAGTACTGTTCATATTTCCTTTTAACTGCTTTAAATTTGAATCACATTGTAATAAATATGAACAATATTAATAATAATAATAATGCATACATTCATGCAAACATGCATACATACGTACCTAAATTACATTTCATATTTGCTTTTGACTTTAATTGGCTTAAACTGAGATCAAATTGCAATTAATAATATTTATAAGCATTAACCTAATAATACATATAATGATCATAATACACACAGCTAGAGAATATCAATATTTACAAATAGTGCTTTGTTTTGCTTAAGCTGCTTTTAATATCACATTGCATTATTATCAAATCATATTGTAATATGAATTATATAGTATATTTATACTAATATAAATAAATATAAATACTTCTAATATATTTCTAATAAATATTGTCATTACTATAATATGTTAATAATAATAATAATGTTGGGGTATGTAACAGATAAGTAACTCAGATATGAACATATGACATATATGTGTCTTTGTTTATCGAAACATATCTTTTTCACATCATCAAGTTCTTTCTGGTACAGTATATAACAAGTCTCTTTCCATCTCTTGTTCCTAGATGTTGCAGGGCTGCAGTGTCAACACTACATCCAGGCCCTGCAGAGCGAGGCGAACCAAGCACTTAATGAATATGTCAAAATGATTCACCGCGGGGACAGTGCAAGATTCGCCAAACTCTTCCTCGCCCTCTCCATGCTGAGATCCATCAACGCCAACGTGGTGGCCGGTCTCTTCTTCAAACCGGTCATTGGCGCTGTCAACATGGAGGAACTTCTCCTGGAGATGTTTTATGGAAAGTAAACTCTAATGCGAATGCCCGGACAGGATGATCAACCTTGGAATGAGTGGCAGTCAGCAGTGAATGGACAGATTTTGAAAATGACTGACTCCTTTTTACACATGCTATTTTTGTACGATATATAAGAGCTCTCTTTTTGCCTTCTGAGTTGAACTCATCGCTGAATCCAAAGTTGATGACAGTGTTTTTTTTTTCCATTTGGGAAAAGAGCTTTATAACTTTGTCCTGATTGTGCAGTTTGTTCGTTTTTTCTTTACTTGCTTTCCTGTGATGTCATGCAGCTTTCTGATGAATGCTATTTGATTCTTTGTGACACTTTGTATTAACTTTCATTAAGAAATCATTAACAAGCATTTATTAATATGTATTGCTTTTTAATATATAGGCTACATTGAAATAAATATTATATTTGATTGAAATAATATACTACTTTTAATAATAATAATAATAATAATAATAATAATATCTCAATCTTTCATGACATATATTTGAATACAAATAAACTAATGACCTGTTTGGCATTTTATAATAATTTTTATTTGTTATAATTTGGGTTGGTATTGTTAATGAAAGTTATTATAAAATGTAAACTATATTTGAATATTAGAAAGTATTGTACATTTTTGTTATGCAATGACATAATGAAACACTCCTACACATTTCCAACAACATGATTGACAGGTAGCCTATGTATTTTTTGCTTTACAGTAACATTACGGTTACAAAAAAAAAACAAGTCAAAGTGACGACAGACCTAAGCACAAATACAAAACAGATGTGAAAATAAAAATAATTTAATAGGAAATAATTGATTGTGGGATTGTTCTTCAATTTAATTTACCAAACCACTGCATAAACCATGTCGATACACCAGTAGGTGGCGACAAGTTGCTGTCTTAATGAGTGAGTCATAACCATTTATTCAAACGATTTGTTCAGAAAACGTGAATAGCCTATATCACTGCATCATTCATTTAACTTATTCAAATTCACTTGGACATATAACAATGAATGCCTCTATGTGTGAGTCTCTGAATTAATTTAACTGATTCTTTCAAAAACACTGATTCATTCAGAAGCAAAAGGTGCTTTAATGGTTCATCCTTCTTTGACGTTGAAACATTTTCTGGAGTGAATTATCACAGTACAGTAATTTAAACAGGACTTGCAGTGTCCACTTTGAGAAAGTTATTAAGTTTTCAATTCAATTCAAGTTTATTTGTATAGCGCTTTTTACAAAACAAATCGTTACAAAGAAACTTTACAGAAAATTATGTTTCTACAATATTTAGTAGTAGCTAGTAGTTTGTGCACATTTGCATAAGTCATTTATAATTTTAAGTCATTAGCGAACCATTTGCATCCTTTCTGCTCAGTGAGTCGAATTGTGGATGTATGGATCCGCCAGAAATAAGTTGAACAAGGTAAGCATCTGTCACCTCTTCAGCCTTAGAAAAACAGCAACTATAATGAGGATGAATAACTAGGCCCTCTGTGTGTATTTATGAAGACCTTGTAGGATGGGAGGGAGGAGATTATATATGACAGTTGAGACGAGGAGTCCTCTCGTTTATTCATCCTGCTTTCCAATATGCTGTCACCAAATGTATTTTTAATGAGTCGGACTAACTTTGGCGGCCAGTTCTTGAAGGTCGCGGTGACCCCATTTCTTTCTCTGTAACCATGCAGCTAAGCATTCTGCGTCACATATTCACCTTATGCATGGAGTTGTGGCTCTGTAGCTTTATTCATGCCACAAGGTTAGTCTGGTATTAGAAAGCGCTTTTCTAATCATTGCTGGACCTTGTTGGAGCATAAAAGTATAGAAAAAGATGTGAAAGATATCTATTATAGTGCATTGACAGGTCCTTGTACAATAAAATAAAACAAAATAAACATAATTAGACAAAAATCAGAGAGTGTTTCTCTGCCTGCTTCTCATATAAAATAAAACACAGACACTACAAATGTCTAATGGTTGTTTTGAAGACAACTGTCTAGACGGTCATAGCTGAGCCAGGGACAGGTGAGATAGAAGAGAAGAGAGCTCGTCATTGTGGGCTGATGGGTATAGCTTCAAAACTTTACGGTTGAACCACTGATGCCAGGGCTATTTTAATGATGTCCTCGCTACCTTTCTGGACCTTGAATGTTGTAGTTGTGTTGCTGTCAATACAGGGTTTAAAGGTCCCCTTCTTTGTGATCCCATGTTTTAAACTTTAGTTAGTGTGTAATGTTGTTGTTAGAGTATAAATAATATCTGGAAAATTCTAAAGCTCAAAGTTCAATGCCAAGCGTGATATTTGATTTAACAGAATTCGCCTACAAAAAACCACCCGTTTGGACTACATCCCTCTAGTTCCTGCAGTAATGACGTCACTAAAACAGTTTTTTGACTAACCTCCGCCCACATGAATTCACACAAAAAGGGGGGCGTGGCATTGTTGCGCTCCGACGGAGAAGAAGGAAGAGCTGCGTTTGTGTTTGTCGCCATGTCGTTGAAACGCTGTTATTTTCCAATCATCTTTGTTTGGCCTTCCCAGGGATGCTGTACTTGGAGATTAATGGTTACAATTTATGTTTAACTCGGTTCCCGAGAATTATAATCCACATGTAAAACTATGTGCAGCAGATTTTGCTGAGGACAGCTCGCTGAGGACAACTTCCTCAATCTCAATCAGTTTAATGCCAGATTCACACAAAGATTATTCTTGAAAGATGGAGCAGTTCCCTCTTTGTCTGGAGAAGGCGTTGTTTATGGACCACAACCGGTAAGTGTATTTTATTATTTAAGTTGGTGCGTTTAACAGTTTCTGTAACATAAAGGGCAATGCTGTTTAGCTTTGTTAACTAGGGCTGTGCAAAAAAACAAATGTGATTTTCATGCGCATCTCATCAGTTAAAACGCTCCAGTGATTATAAGTACATCTCCAGCACACGCTCCTGCCCACTTGCTTCTCAAAGCTAGTCCAATCGCGTTTCGAGGAGGGCCGCGTGCACTCAGCTGCTGTCGAATCACAACACAGGAACCGCTGGCACAATCACAACTCGTTACGTATTTCTGAAGGAGGGACTTTATAGGACAAGGAAGTCATCAGCTCGTTTTTATGACAGTGAAAACAGCGGTATACAGATGTTGTGTACTGAATTGTGTAAAAAATACTGTGTTTTTTTACACGCAAAACATGAACACATGTTTTATTGCACACTGTAAACACAATCAAAGCTTCAAAAAAACGCGTAAAACGGGACCTTTAAAAAGCTCTTGGATTTCATCAAAAATATTTACATTTGTGTTCCAAAGCTGAATGAAGGTCTTTTGAGTTTGGAACAACATGAGGGTGAGTAATTAATGACAGATTTACTTATTTTTTACGGGTGAACTAACCCTTTATTATTTTTTATTCAGCAAGTACATCTAAATTGATCAATAGTGACACTTTTACATTGGAAATTTACATTCATCAGAGAATCCTTAAAAAAAAGTAACACTGTTTACACAAAAATATTAAGCAGCACAACTGTTTTTAACAGTGTATGCTAATTCAAATGAGTGCCCTGTAGTTGCGTCACACATTTGACGTCGATTAGCCTACCGTTGGTTCTCATGTATCATTGACACTGATGTCAAACCTGGCTACTCATTTAGAATATTTCTTAAATATATGTCAAGATTTTTTTCATAAATCTCCACAAATGGTGCCACACTTGGCTAGCTGTTTATCCTTCAGTCTTTGTTAATGTATGTCTGTTTAAACAGTATTCTCTGGGGCATTGGTCTAAAGTACTGTAATCTGATTTTATGATATGGTATGTTAAGTTCTCTTTCCATTATTACACACAGGGAAGGTGATGACAGCCATGATCAGCAGACCCAACATTTCACAGAAACCTAATGGCTGTAGTGCTCTGGAAAGCCCTTCTAGCACTGGTATAGAAACGGTCTCCTGTGTTCCTCTAAACGTATGAATATATTTAATTGGACATCCAGCTGGTATGACGGATAAGCAAATCTTTGAACTTTTTTAAATAGATTATTTCTTATATTTTAGCAGCACACATAAAAACAACAACAAAATCACAATCCAACTGGTCATTGAAACATTCATGGACCATCCGTTCCAAACGGTTTATAGTTAAGGTCGAATTGATTTGAAACACTCAGGTTATCAATATTCCATTCATCTCCTTCTTATTTTTCAGGTACTGTAAAGCCCCATGTTCATGTGTTGACATCTAGCACATGCTTGAAAGCACATGCCACATCTGTGGTCAGTGTTCATGCAGCACTATAGTGGCAGCTCTTTGCCGCAAGAGGACTTTGAAATATTTATCTGCTTTCCTTGCCAGCACAAGTCATTGCTCTTTAGTAGCGTTTCACCAGGCGCCAGGATAAGAGAGTTGTCTGTGCCAGGGTCCCGATCGTATCCTGCTGAGCGACTCTTCTGTGACTCATTGCAGCTGGAGGAAGAAATGATGTGTCATTCTGTCTTATAATGTTTTAATATATGCACTTTGAGCTGTGTTATAGTAACAGCAAATGCAAACCGGTTTTGTTCTGCAGTCATTGCGCTGTCCTCACATATTTTCACTAGAGTGTCCATGCAGTCATTCTCAGGCTTATTAAACCTGTGAATATATCAATAATATACAATTTACTGACTAAAATATTCAACTAACCAAATTGACAGTTCATTCAAAAATGAAATTGTATTAAAAATGTAGGTGAGCTAGTGTTGTAATGGTAAATTACTCCAAATCTGTTCTGATGAAGCAACAAACTCATCTACACCTTGGACAGCCGGAAGGTGAGTACATTTCCAACAAATTTGAATTTTTGGGTGAACTATTCCTTTAAGAAAATAGAATGCTGACGTAAAATATTCAAATATAATATATTAATATTAAAATTATAAAATAGAAAAACAACCTGGGTTCCAGACGCTCTTTTACTTTTGCTATGGATAAGATGTAGGGTCCAATTTGTCTTGTAATGGTTGTCAAGTAGGAATTTTCTTGCTTCAGCTGCAGAAGGTCATGGAGCTGTGCTGTAATTAGCAAATTTGAATTAGTTGACTAATCAGTGGAAAGAAACACCTTAACATGCATGGTAAAATGAACCCTGAGGCAGCTCAGACAACTTCTTGTTTTTCCTCACCTTCGTAGATCTCTTGCTCTTTGGTTACTCTTTGAAAGGTCACATCCCATATCTAGAAACACATGCAGAATATGCTAAGCTGCTGCTGTGTTTTGAAAGAATAATGGTTTTGCAGGAATACAATTTTAGCCTCACCTCCTCAAATATGGCCCTTTGGGTCTGCACTGCAGAGTATTGAGACGCGATCTGTTCATCAATTAGTACAGACCTTTCCAGGATCTCATCCATAGTGTCCGTGTTGATGAGAGAGTGATGCTTTGTTAGGTCTCTGTGCATCTCCTGAACCTCGTCCTTCAGTCTCTGGACTTCTGTTTGAAGAACCTGGCACATAAAAAAAAATACATGGAATAAATAAAATATTAATACACATATACAACCCCAAAAGACAAACAAACATTGTTTATAGCATACATGTATGGAAGTAAAACAATACATGTTATTTTCTTGGTTGCAAATAAATGAAATGTAGCAGAATTCAAAAATTGTGAAATAATACAGTTAATGTGGTATAAGAGACATTAAAGAAACAGTTAATAGAGTGTAAAAGAGTGCAATGAGATCAAGTTTGTAGAAGGCATGACAGAATCATTAAACTCATTATGAATAAAAATATATATATATATATATTTTGAGGCTAACATATTAAAAAGTTGACACCTTTTTTTTAAAGATATATAAAGAAATTGTATAACCTTGTCAATGTTTAGGACCGCACTTACTTACCTGTGTCCTTACACACACACACAGACACACACACACATAGCCATAAAACATTATAAAAGACTGTATGGCTGCAGTAATGACTGAATGAGGATTAATTCTGACCCTGTAGCTCTTCTCAAAGTTGCGGCAGTGCTCAGTGAAGGGTGACTCTGTGCCCTCAGCAAGAAGCAACTTGGTGCAAATGTTTCGGTGAAAGGTGGGCCGGCGGCCAAAAGGCATTTCACCGAAAAAAGGGGACAGGCACGACATAGAGAGAGGGGACAGCCTATAGGATGAGATAGAGACAACACTTTATTCAAAATAATTACCCAAATAAAGCCAAAATTATTTTACTTATCCTGTTAACATTCTTATTGCTCTCATGAAGATTCTGACTTGGGACGGATGTTAGCTTGAAGGGAAAACGAGTACAAATGTGCAAATCCACAAATATGCTAATACCAATAAACAACAGTACATTAAACAACACTAAATTAGTAACAATATTGATAAACAGTTAATAAACAATTAAAAAGCACATAGAACAAAACGAAACCTATTTGTTATCGTCATTATTCTTCAAAACAAAACGACATTTTACAAGATCAATAAAGATGTTATATTTATAATAAATAAACATCTCAGGCAGTGTTCTAATATTACAATATAAAATATATTACACATTGCAAAATGAATATATTAAATATTATAAATATATTTAGTATTAATATTCTATTATTTATTCATATTTAGCATTTGGTTTTTATTTGAATTGTATATTACATTCAGTCATGTTAATTTTATTATTTCTTTAAAAAAAAATTCTTCTTAGCTTTCATTTTTATTTACATTATCAAATAATTTTTAATAACACTCCCTACATTTAACAGTGCACAGAAATGCAACATTCCCACCTCTGCATTCACAAACCACAAATCACCAATTCACAAAAAGTTGGAAATTCCTGAGGTTTGGGAACAGGAGTTAAAAGCTTAAGAATGAAAAACTTATTGAAAGCTGATAATGAAGCGAACATCAAGAAAAAAAAGTTACCTTAGTTTCAAGCTTGTTTAATCTCTGTTTCCTAGTTCCACGTACTGTGTTGGTACAAGTGCCACGAGTGAGTCTGGACACTGTATGTTCTCTGAGCCTAAGTGACAAGTGTCCCACCCCGAACTTTTACCAATTTAAGATGCTGGCACAGGCGTGACATCAGCAGTAAAGGAACAAAGTGCTCCCATGGCCTAACGCCTTTGTGTGAGCTCTGTGCTACGAGCAGAATCCGAGACACTTCTCTGAAATTCTGTTAAAAATAGTGAGAGAAGCCTGACCTCCGTACTATCCTGTCTGATGGCACAGGGACAGATGGGGGAGGACGTTTGTTTGGTGGAGGGCTTCACAAACCTGAGAATGGTACGGATGATTGATGTGGAAAGTTGTCACAGGGACTTGCGTCACTGGGCTCTCTATGGAGAGATGGAGGCTGCTGTGGCGGAATGGCTGTATTCATTCTGATCTCTTATCACCTTGGGTATTCCATGTAGATGCACCGAGGCTGTAATGCTGAATTGTTTGTGTAAACGTGTGGCAACAGCAGATGGTGTGACATGCAATGAAAAATTCAATATGGAAACTTTTAATCATGACAGTGGACAAAGAGGATTAGGACTGATATTTTGCAGCGTCTCCAACAAATATTTGGAAGCTTAGACCAGACCTAAAAATGAATGACATAGCATGACTTAACAAAATATCAAACGGATGCATGAAATTTTTTTTCTTTTGGTTTGTTTAATTAATTAAAAATATTTCACGTAATTAACACAGCCTGGCATTTTTACCTGGCATCCTTTGGCTAGCGCTACAGTAAACAGTACAGTACAGACTATATGACCCTGCTGTCAAGCACTATAAGACACAAAAGAGAACTTAAAGCAATAGTTCACTCAAAAATGAAAATTCCGTAATTACTCACTCTCATGTTGTTTCAAACCCGTAAAACCTTTGTTCATTTTCAGAACACAAATTAAGTTCTTTTTGATGAAATCCGAGAGCTTTCTGACCCTGCACAGACAGCAGTGCAACTGACACGTTCAAGGCCCAGAAAGGTAGTAAAGACATTGTTAAAATAGTCCATCTGACAACAGTGGTTCAACCTTAAAGGGTTACTTCACCACAACATATTTTGTCATTAACCACTACCCCCATGTCGTTCCAAACCTGTAAAAGCTCCGCTCATCTTTGGAACACAAATTAAGATGCACTTCTGTGTCCTCCGTGCCACAAGGATGCACTGTTTTATTTAAAATCAAAGCTAAATACACATAGAAACAGTGCATCCTTGTGGCACGGCTGACACAGAAGAGCATACGCTGCACGGTGATATGGAGTGACACAGAGGAGAGCGTTGACAAAGGAAATATTGAATGAAGTCGTTATTTTTGTTTTCTTTGCTTACAAAAAAGTGTTCCTGTCACTTCATATAACCAAAATTGCATGTCTGATGGCAGATAGCGTATTCTGACGATGATTTTTCATACCTTTACTTGGCAGTCTATGGGACAGTCTCAAGCCTCCAAACTCGCTTTTACGGGTTTGGAACGACATGAGGGTAAGTGATTAATGACAATATTTTCATTTTGGGCTGGAGTAACCCTTTAAGGTTGAACCACTGATGTCAGATGGACTATTTTTACTATGTTCTTACTACCTTTCTGGGCCTTGAGTTGCGTTGCTGTCTGTGCAGGGTCAGAAAGCTCTCTGATTTCAACAAAAATAACTTAATTTGTGTTCTGAAGATGAACGAACAGAAATGATATCCCTTTAATTCAGTATTTGCGTGCTGTCTATAAAGCAGCTCTCTGAAAAGTATGAAAAAGTATGAAAAGTATGAAAGACATCATTCAGAATAGTCCATCTGCCATCAGTGGTTTAACCGTAACGTTATGAAGTGACGAGAACACTTTTTGTACACAAAGAAAACAAAAATAACGACTTTATTCAACAATTCCTCTCCTCTGTCTTTCCCCACATCTCTAGCGTCAATTTGGAGAATATGAGCTGGATGCAGGAAGTGTATATTCTTCTGTGTCAGCCGCACCACAAGGATAGGTTTTCTGCATGCATTTATGATTCGGTTTGAAAGAAAACAGCTCATCACTGCAGCACGGCTGACACAGAATTGCGTACGCCGTAAAGAGTTGGGAGAAAACCTGCTGTAGTCTGTGTCATTGATGTAAATCACAGAACAACAGAATTCACTTCGTTGCTCTTCAATGACCCTTTTCAAAAGCTAGAACTGCACAGCTAACATTCATCAGCCCTGAAAATAGCTTCTACACTATGCAGATAGACAGGAATCAGTGCAGACATTAAACAGATATCCCTCTCCTCAGGTTTCTTGGAAAAGTGCTTTGTAAAAACTCCATATAGTTCACTCCATGGCAACAGGAGTTTGACACAACCCAGAATTCAATGAAATCTGAGGTGGATTCAGAGAATAGGAATTTAGGATCACATCCTTTTCTTTTTGTAAGCTCTGTTACTATAGATTTGCATTGATACCAGCACGTGTTCGCTTCTGCAGCACTAATCTTTCTCACTGCAAGTTGATCTAGAAACAGTACTCATATGCAGCTATATTATGAATATGGCTCTGAAGTGCTCCAGTCAGTGGAATAACTCTCTGAGCCCTTCTCCAGGAATGAGAGCTTTCCAGGAAGTCTGGCTCCTGTGTCCCTGTGTCTCATGTTATCACTTCACAGACACAGAACTAACTCTGGCTATTACAGGACAGTTGCCACCTGGTGCTTGTCAGGGAAAGTTACATAAATGTTTCTCGGTTTAGGAGCTTACGAACCGGCTGAGGAAGCTCCAGAGTAATGCAGTGTCTCCTTTCTGTTGTGTGTTTCTGTCAGCTCTGAGTCATTAGTGAGAATTCAGTAACTTAGTATCTGAGCTAACGAAATGGGTGTCTTTTGCATCCCTAAGAAGGTATTTAAACATAGAATTCTTAAAACAACAAATGCATTTGCGATTTAAAAATATTACAATATTATGTATTCTTTCATCAATGTTACATCCAATATAAAAATAAATGATGTAAAAAGCATTGATGCTCATTAGGGTAAGGTTTTTGGTCTGTCCAAAAACCCTTGAAAAACAATGTACATTTAATTGACATCACTTCTAGGAGGTTACAATACAGAATGAACTACCTTTAATTTAAAGTCAGACTTTAGCTTAATTTGATTAGAATTTTATTTTATTTTGGACAAAGCCCTTTTTAAAAAAAAAAAATAAATCTCTCTCTTGTTCTAAGTTGACATGCGGTCACCCTCCAAAATAAGGATGTTCCTGGTCATCTGAATGACAAATATAAAAATAATTAAAAAAAATCCAAAAACTGAAACAAAACTGAAAAGAGGGACTAAAATGAAACTATAACATAGTTCTAATTAAACTATAGTAATAACGCTTGCGTTTGTAACAGGGTTGACAGAAATATCAAAACATGAGGTAGAAAAAATAGACATAAAATAATAAATTACATATTCTTGTATATAAATTCCATTTCAATAATATAATTTCTTGTAATTTTAAACTGTCATCATTTCATGAATACATATAAAAAAACTAAAATGTTGATTAAACTTATCTTATATAAAAAAATTCCAAATAGAAAAGACACCGATTTCATGGAATGACCCATCAATGATTTATAAAAATTATAATTTATAAAAATTATAAACTGCACTGAACAGTGCAGTTCGCCAAACTCGTTATGCATTTGTACCATGATTAATCTCTGTTTAACTATGGCTGGGTGTCATGAACAAAAAAAAAACTATCGTGATTTCTTTGATCAATTTTGTGATTTCCATTTTAATCACGGTTTTACAGTCATAAAAGCATTCAGTGTGAATTTGAAAGATCACTGTGTTGCTCACACTACAACAAGATTTCTTCTTGTCAAAGCTGTGCGCATAGTATACTACACAACACAATGCTAACAAGGAGCACACACTACAAAACATTCAGTGAAGAGGCGTTCCCGACCTGTTTCTTTGTTGTTTTATGAACAAATATTTTTAAAGGGGTCATGACATGAGAAATCAAATTTGCTTTGATCTTTTGGCATATAAGAGGTATTTGTACCATTAAAACATCCATCAAGTTTCATAGAAAAAAAATTCCTTCTCATTATAAGCAAAGTGTTTATTTAATCAAGCTCCAAAAATGCTCAATTTAATCAAGCTATTATTATCAATGTCCAAAACAGTTTATATTTTTTGTAGAAACCCTGATAGATTTTTCTTTTCAGGTTTCTTTGATGAAAGTTCTAAAGAACACAGTGTATTTTAAACAGAAATATTTTGTAACATAGAAATGTCTTTACTTAAAAAACAACAACATTTGAATCAATCCAGGTCTGTAAGGTATTATATATTTACAGTATTATACTAAAATAGACTCAACCCACCCTCACCCTGTTCCTTCCAGATGTGGATTATGGATATGATCTCTGTCATACAGATGGAAAGACTTGGACTTTTGAGGACTGAATCTATTGAAAAGTATTCTGCTGTTTGGGGTTCATTTCTCGGGTATATGGACAAGTTACCAGCTCAGTCGGCCCCCAAAGGCTTCTCTAAGAACTAGGCTGCATATCCCTTCTGGGCACCTAGTCTGTTGTGCAGCATTCTACTAATGTACTTTTACAAAAGGGATTTATTTTTTAAATGTGTGTGTGTAAGTAATCCAAACCAGTGTTGTTTGTTCTGTGTTTTTAATTGAAAATTCCTTTAGAATAAAGTATGAAAATAGTAATAATAATAACAATAGACTCAACCTACCAGCAAAAAAAAAAAAATTATAAAAACAATTTGTTGATAGTTAGCCAAATTATAATTTATTAATTTGCAAGAATGTTGTGAAGTTTAAGATTTTTACTTTACAATTCTTCTAGTTATAAATATCACCAAATTTGAAGTGAGACTACCTTCATACATTAATGTATTTTTCGAAAGCATTTTAGCAAAGTAAGCAACACAGTCAGTACAAGGCCAAACAAACATAGGTAGAATAACAGCGCTGCCTATAACATTTCTTGCATAACACTATCAGATAAACTGCTCACCTGTTACTCAGGGTAATTCCTGCAGTTACAGAGCCAGGCCTCCGCTGGCCCAACAACAGAAGAGGCTCCAGACAGCGGGCAAACTCAGCATGGTAGTCTGTGTTTATCTGTAGGTTCGATGCATCTTTAGTGTCAGAGATCTGCACAATGGTCCGTACGTTTGGTTGTGAACTCACCTTACTTCTCTGGACAGGACGAAGCCTGTGAGGAAGCTTTACAATGCCACACAGTCTGTCCATCAACTGCTGTTAAGAGTCATAGAGCTTGAATTAAAATCAGTTTATTTTGTCCTTGAGACACTGCATTATCTGAGATAACTATAACTAAGATTTTTTAATGCTTATGAAAGATGTTTCTTATTCACACCAAAGCTGCATTTATTTAAACAATTTAAACAACAGGGCTGCAAAATGATTAATCGCGATTAATCCCTATCAAAATAAAAATTTATTAATACAAAGTTGCATACTATGTGTGTGTACTGTGCATATTTATTATATATAAATAAATACACACATACATGAATACATTAAGGAAAAATATGATTTATATATATATATATAAAATATTTATATCATATAAATTATATACACGTATAAATACATACAAATATTTGTTTAAATATATGCATACACGTGTGTATTTATATATACATAATCAATACATAGGACACACACATATATTATGTAAACAAACTTTTATTCTGAATGGGAATAATCGCGATCAATGATTTTGCAGAACTATTAAAAAATAAAGAAATGTTTCTTGAGCACTAAATCAGCCTTTTAAAATTATTTCTGAAGAATCATGTGGCAATAAAGACTGGAGTAATGGCTTCTGAAAAATCAGCTTGGCCATCACGGGAATACATTTTAAAATATATTAAAGTACAAAATAATTATTTTGAATTGTAATAATATTTCATAGTATTACAGTTCTTACTAAATCAAATAAATGCAGCTTTTTTGAGCCTAAGAGACTTCTTTCAAAAGCATTAAAAGCTACTTTTTTATTAATTATTTATCATAATTTTAATTCGAATTTTGACTGGTATAGGGTATTTAAAAAAAAAACAATGAAAGTATAAATACATCTATTTACATATCCCTATGTAGATGGATCTACTTACATATCCCATATCTAAGAACTCATATTTATTGGCTGAGCTGAGAAAAGCAGAGCAGTTGACCAGGTGCACCTGAAAACAAAGATAAGATATAACGTCAAATGGTTTGGGAAGGACATTAAGGTGAGTAAATGATGACAGAATTTATATTTTTGGATGAACCATCTCTTTAAAGTACCTGAAGGGTGGGCAAGAGGGTGGCCAAGTGAGAAAGCTGTTCCTTTAGTTCCTTCTCCTTCTCTTCATGTTGACTGTTGGAAATTTTATAAACGAAGAATAAAAACATATTAGTTCCCTCCTGGCCAATGTATACACAACACATAAACTTTTCCACACAAAAAAACACTGCATATCTCCCAAAATCATTCTTATTTTAGCATTTTGTCCTTTGTTTGCTCTTGCATGACCCTGATATAAACACACACACATACATATGTACACGCTGAGTCCTAGATTGCAGCCTGACAGAAATAGCTTAATTCCTGGAAGACATCAAGCCAGCTTCCAGGCAATGATGGGAAGGGAACGGGGAAAAAAAATCTCAACAAATAACTGGACTCATGAAACGCAACCCAAGCAACTGCTGTTCCAACACAGACCATCACACCACAACTCTGTGCTCTGCCAAAACCACCAGGGTAAACTGTCACTGATAGACGATTTACACTTACTGGATTTGTTTGGACAATATTTACCTTTCAGTTGCGTTTAACATGGCCTTTTTCCTCTCTGTGAGTTTTTCCTTGGAAGAAAAGAATGGATTTTACTTTTGGACTATTTTTATCCTCAACATGCAATTTTCAGAGATGATTTATGCACATATTTAGCCTGTTTCAAGCAAACTGCATTATCCTTAAAATATATAGTTGGTTTGGACATTTGATTTATGTCAAAGAATTCTTCATGTCTCACAGCTGCACATCATTCTGGACTGTGGTGTCAGTGTGCCCCCTCCTGGAGTGTTGCCTCACCTGCATACTGTTGAACAGAGTACAGATAGCACTTTCCTCCTCCTCAGCGTTTGTCCGCACTTCACCGACCATGGCCTTCAGCAATACGATGGCCTCTCGCGCTGACGTCTGCAGCTCCTTCACTGCCTACAGGGCAAATGAGGTTAGTATTGTCAGCCCTCCACAGTGGGGATGTACTCTTTAACCCAGATGTTAGTCCAGCAGCTTCTAGAACTTTTTTAGTTCACCTTAAGAGTTTCAGCTGTGTTTAAAAAATGGCATGCATTATAATCTTCAATATACACAATGGTAAAAATATTCATGTTTCTGACAAAAGTTTCTTATATACAAGATTACATGTATTTGTAATATATATATATATATATATATATATATATATATATATATATATATATATATATATATATATATATATATATACAAAATGGAGTATAAATTCTGTAATGTAAGGAGTATATGATTATATGACATACAGTATACACATTTGAGTTGATTTAAAGTTTCTAAGATGATTTAGCAGTTTCTGGAAATATCCATACTTACTATTTTACATACTTACCAGAACAGCTTGATCCAGTATTTCACATCCCTGCCCGTATGCAGTCTCAATGTCAATGCAATGGGTGCGATTCTCACTACAGTATATCATGAAGTTAAATATTCATGATAATCACACTCATTTCACTTATATTTTGTTATTGTTCTAATTCAAATGCAAAAGTCTTACATTTGCATGTCTCTGAAACACTTGATGCACAGCATGGACTTCTTCTCTGTCGAAAACATGATGTACAACTCTTCATGGAGGGCTGATGTAAAAATGCAAAACATCAGAGGAGGCATTTATTTTGTCTTTACACACATAAATCAATGATATTATGCATTATTTAATGCATTCCTTTGGGGATTGAGGGTAATTTGGGGAAAGAAATTATACTGATAACTCAACCGTTATTTTCTGGTTAACTGCCGATAACAAATAAATGATAAATATATCAATATATTACAAATCCATACCATTTTGTCTATGCAAATTAACTAAAATTTATAATTTTAAACATCAAAAGTAAATTAAGCCATCATAGCATTATAATGAACAGTATGAGACATTTATATTCAGTTTGAGATCTGTTAAATACTACACAAAGTTACAGTATTTCACTAAACAAAATGTAAATTTTCTGAAAATTTTCTTTAGGTGTAGATGAGTATTTTAGCTTGTATTTTAGCACTAATTGGTTTATTACAAACATACCGCTTTTTGCTTTACGAGACATTGATGGACTGAAATCTTTTGGATTACTTGTGGATTATTGTGATGTTTAGACACTCATTCTGACGGTACCCATTCACTATAATTTCCCAAATCTGTTCCAGTGGAAAAACAAACTGATCTACATTTTAGATTGCATGAGGGTGTGAAAAATGTTAAGCACATTCCATTTTTGGGTGAACTATTCTTTTAAAGATTACCTTTATATGAGAGTTAGATATGTATTAGAGGAAGGATGATGGAATAAACTCACAGCACTTGCGGTGGCCCTCTTTGGTGCGTTTGGTCAGGGACACAATATCGTGCCGGGAAAACATCCTAGCTTTGTGTGTAAGCTCTCTGCACTGTCCACACAGTGGCTGGCTGCAGGTGTTACAGTAATACATGGCCCCAGCTTCCTGTGCACATATGTACATGCTCATACAGTCAAAAAGATGTGCCGTGACTATTACTGCTGATGCTCACAAAAAATGAAGTGCATGTATTGTTCAGGCACCTGTGCTTTCCACTCCACATCACAGTTAGCACATTGTACTACACTGTCTGTCGAATTATCCACCAGGAACTTGAGCAAACGGTCCTCTGGGGGAAGTGCATTTGTCCCCATTACGACTGAGGGGCATCTGCAAAGAAACATTTTTTGTCTACAAATTTGTCTACTTATTTGAATATCAAATAGTCATATATTATACATTTTTTGCATCTCTCTCTCTCTCTCTCTCTCTCTCTCTCTATCTATCTCTATCTCTCTCTGGTGGGGGGGGGGGGGTATAATGTCATGGGTGACCTAGAAATAGTCCAGAATATTTTGTTATTTAATAACCTTTCTTTGTAATACATTTTCAAAATTATAAAACTTTTAGTGTAAAAGGAATGAAATGTGTTCAGCAAGTTCTCAGACTTTTGGACTCCACTTTACGACACACTGACACAAAGATGTACATCCTGCCTCTCCATAAATCTACTCATTTATCTTGTTTTCATTATAATCATCTTTTCTGTGCCAGTAACAGCATCAAAGTGCTGAATTCCTAGATTACACTGCATGAGGAAGTGTGTGGTGCAGCAGAGTACAACAGCTTCATTATCTGCAAAGCAAGATCCCACACTCACACTAAACTGAGAAAGATTACACGGCCACACTCGCATACAAACAAACAGTCTATAATATAATAGAATCAAAACAATAAAAAAGTTCCTCATTTTGGAAAAGCACACTGCAGCATTTCTATTGTGTTAGGATGTGGTACCATTACACTGGTCCTGTAAAGCCAGGCTACTCAGATGACACAAATGCAAGTGGAACAGTGGATAAATATAGCAGGGAGAAGTTAGAGCTAGAGTTACAACAAGCTACACAACATATTGTTGTTTTGTACACTGGTTGGATCGACAGACGTTAATGATACCTGTATAGTGCGAAACCATCCAGACTTACTTAGTTGTCAACAAATATATATTTCTTAGCTGACATGGAAGAACAGAATGCCAGATATACTATCGTTAAAAAAGTTTAGAATCAGTAATATTTAACAAAATAATATCGGTATTCAAAAAGGACAATATTAAGCAATAATATAAAAAAATAAAATAACAACAACAAAAAATTACAGATACCTAACTCCTAAACTTGATAACATAATAAAAAACAAGGTTTTTTAGTTTTGATATTTGATAAAATAAATGTAGCTTTGTTGAGCATAACAGACTTTTTTTTTTTTTCAAAAACATTAGTCTTTATGTATGTATGTTTATGTAAAATGTTTTATGTAATAGCAATTTTTTTTTTATAAATCCTCATTTTACACAATATTTACTCAAGGTTCAACTGATCTAACCAACTGCTGATTTTTGGAAATGAGTCTGCTTATTATCCAAAAATGATTTTCTTTGTAAATTGTAACGAAGCACATAAAAATAGCAGATCTCTGAGTCACTTCTAAACAAGATGAAATAGGTCAGCACCAGATTGTGTGTAATTGTTATAAGTTGTGGGATCAATGCACCGTGCACCTTTGCCAAGATGCTTGTTTTCATCAAATGACAATGCTGTGATGTGATTGGAGAGCCCACCATTTTATGGGGCTAAAATCATAACACTGTGGATGTTCTGCAGCTGTCCTAAAGCCAACTCTCCTGTGCTGCTCTTAACAGGATAGCTGCTTTTTGCATGTTGCATGAATTTGTTCTTTAATTTAATTCAACACTCCTTATTTGCATTGATCATAGAACATATATTGCACATAAAGGTCTTGGGGGAAAAGTTCCAAGAACTGTTAACAGGATTTTTCTTTGGGATACCCAAAATGCAGCTTCTATTGCATCACTTCAAATCCCCCTTCTGGAACCTTTAGTTGTAAAAGTGAACACAAGAAACAAATCAAACCATCGGACGAACATATGTTTGTCATCAAATCTTGGACAAATCTTCAGAACAGAAGACTTGACAGTTATGTATACAAAACTATAATGGGTGGGTTGTACAAAAAAAGATTATTGGAGTTCAGGTTTGGCATTAGATACATTTTGGAATTAACCCAACATCCAGCTTGAAGAAAACTAGAACAAGCGGAGCCCCAAATGTAACCATTATAGAGGAACTTGGCTTCAGTCTGCTGTGGCTGGTTCTGATTGAATGCTTTTGTCACAATTTCCATTTCCTCACCCCCAAAATCCTTGAGGTAAAGGATCCTGTTATGTACTAAGATCTCAACAAAGCAATTTGGAGTTCATTTATTTAACTTTTGGTTTAATAAAAAAAAAAAAATTATTTCACATGGAGCAAAAATGATGCTTTAAATGGCCAATGTGTTACACTTTTCCTATTTGATTTTTGGTCTTACCCACAGAGGGGGCAATAGAGGCGATTTTCACTGGCCCTGCCATGCAGACAACTGGCACAGAAGATGTGGTAGCAGTCCAGAAGACATGGTTGGTGGTATTGCTCATGACACAGGTGACAGACGAGGGGATGGAGGCTGGCATAGTCTGGATCAAACAGCTCATCATAAGAGAAAATGATTCCTCCTGCCATCTGGAAAAAAAATATTTGAATTATTGAATTATATGATAAGTATGTGTGCATTTAGGTTTGGAAACGTTATTTCTGAATTTTCTTGGGATGTTTAAAATGTCTAGGTTTTAAAATGTTTAAAAACATTTATTTATTTATTTTTGTTAGGGTTAGGTCAATTTTATCATTTTGCAAACATTATGGAAACAAATGCTACTTTTGAACAGTCTCTGTATGTCTTGAATGTTCAGAAAAAAAGTTACAAGAATGATATATAAATGTTGTTCTAACATTTTTAGTGTTATTATAGACCTGAACCCTATGAATAACCATTGTATTGTTTGTTCTGAGACAATTTCCTGTTAGCAGGGATATTATAGGCTAATTTATAAAGTTATTGTGGTATTACATGTGATTTCTGGGAACAAAAAAAAACCATTGGTAATAATGGTAGGTACAGTATTAGCTATTATAACACTAGCATTTAGCACTTATTTTCCTGGCAAGTTTTTCAGAATGGATAAGAGGCAAATAATCACAAATAAAGCATGATTAAACAGCTTGCATGATATATAACACGAAACTAAAAGAGTGCTCATTCTAAAAGACAGCTCATTCTGACCAGAAATAGATCTCTGGACATCACCTTATGATCTTAAATTTCATATAGTGCTCTGACGTAGTAAACTGTGTGCTATATTGATAAATAAATAGTACTTATGAAATTTTCCATGCAAATCTGTCTTTCACATCATTTTACATGAACATTTGGCTTTTATAGAGACAAAACAATTCAGTAACACTATGCAATTTCCCAAAAAAGCTCCTTACCTTATTCCAAAAAATTGGTGCTATCCGATATTATTTTGCATATACATTATTCCAAACATACTGCAGTGTTATTAGTGGTGAAGGGGACTCCTTATGGCCAGCAAGACTCTGTACTATGTCTCCCTGAGTGGCTTAAGTGAATGTGAAGACAGTTCTCACTTCCTCTCTACAAGCAAAGCACAGTAGTTGATGCAGTAAATTTGGCTTGTGTCAGGAGGGGCCACTGGGTTAACACTAGTCTTGACCACTATCTACAGCTGGAATGACAGTAATGCTGGGACTCTTCAACAGGACCCTGATGCCAAGCAGCTGACTGTGGTGAAGGGGAGGGGAACTGGATACAAAGGGAGACTGAGGGGGTTGCCAAAGGTAAAACTGAAGAAACCAGATCCTGTGCACCCTGGCAGGAGGACAGCAAAAATAATTCTACTCTTTGTGCAATGGAATATCAATGGTCTCTTCAGTTACTGTTATTGTTAAAGAGGTTAATATGTTAATATTTTCAAGAAGTTTCAGATTGTCTGCATAATTCGTGTTCTGTACTACTACTTTTACAGTACAGTACTATAACAGTATATAGCCTAACAGACAAAGCATCGTTTGACGAAGCATGTAGTTCCGGGGTGTCAAACTGAGATAGTTGTTGTCATATATTAACCCCCACTCAAAAAAATAAATAAATAAACACACACACACACACACACACAGACGCTGTTCTGTAACAGAAAGTCTTTATAAAAATAGACATAGTGGATTGTGTTATATATTAGAATATATATATTAAAATAACCTATTTTCTCTCTCTTTAATATATTACAAATTAACAATGAATAACTTAAAGCATTTGTTTAAAATATATATTAGAATAACTCTCATTCACTCTCTCTTTAATATTAGAAATATAAGTCAAATGACCAATTTGATCATTTGAGGGTTTTACAAAATAACGATGTCTAAATCATTAACGTTACATGTAAAGTGTGATTTTGAATATAGGTTTAGTCTTGATTTGATCCATCAATTTTTTTTTACTCAATAATAATAATAATTTGAATAGGATATAATCAGGTACAATTATTGTCATGATTCAGTGATTGTACGAATCAATTTCCGCATAACGGATTCGATCGATTAGGTCTGGGATAGATTATAACAGGAAGCTTTCAATGCGCGTGCGCTCCTTCTCCTCTCCCTTTCTGCCAAACTGTCGGCCATGGCTCCGATTGTGAGTACGAGCAAGTTTCTGAAAAACGATAAAATATAGTGTGTCACGTTCCTTTAGATCTGCAGAAACCAGTGGAGAAAAAGCTGAACAACTGAGCCTTTTGTTAATTTGTTTAACGAAAGCATATGAGCATCAGCAGTGTTTTTTTTAAAGCGTTTGTTTACTGGACGTTTGGAGCGAGGCCTGCTCGTGAACAACCACGTTGTAGCAGCCACTTGTTAGCTGATTAGCATTTCCTGTAGAACCGACGCTAATAAACTGCGTGTTTATGATAATACTTTATAGATTGAAAATTTAGACAAAGGTTTTTTGTGTGTGTTTTGTTTATAAATCAGTTTCTCCAGCAAAGAATCGAAACCACGAAGCTAGCTTAGCCCCAAAATTCATGCGTTAAAGGCTTTAACTGAGTATTTGCCTCAACGTTTTCATATATATTTCATTATTGCCTTTAAATGTGTGTAAGCGTAGGTCGTTGTCACATACTGTCAGATTCAGATTTTACTAGAGCTCGTTTTGATGATAGTAGAAACCCATCATTAGTGTAGATGTGTTTTTATTTATTAATTCGGCACTTACAATTATTTTACTGTCGACGCTGTTTTTCATTGATTTAATCCATATGTATCTTTTTCTATTTTACAGAAAAAGCAGGTGACCAAGGGTGGGAAAAAGAAAAAGCAGGTCCTAAAGTTCACCCTGGACTGCACCCACCCTGTGGAGGATGGCATCATGGATGCTGCTAACTTTGTAAGTATAAACTGATCATCTGATGTAGAGTGCACACACAACTGGAAATCTCCAATCAGATTACCAGATCAAAAAAACATTTTGGGTT
Source organism: Carassius gibelio (assembly GCF_023724105.1). Classification (NCBI taxonomy): domain Eukaryota; kingdom Metazoa; phylum Chordata; class Actinopteri; order Cypriniformes; family Cyprinidae; genus Carassius; species Carassius gibelio. The sequence continues at coordinate 14,364,838 of NC_068406.1, forward strand.
TTTTGCCAAACCGTACACATGCAAAGCTGTAATTTCTGCCTCTTTTAAAGGGATAGTTCACCCAAATAGCAAAATTGTCATTAATAACTTAACCTCATGTTGTTCCAAACCCGTAAGACCACAGTTTATCTTCGGAACACAGTTTAAGATATTTTAGATTTAGTTCGAGAGCTCTCAGTCCTTCCATTGAAGCTGTGTGAACGGTATACTCCAGAAACGTAAGAAAAACATCATCAAAGTAGTCCATGTGACATCAGAGGGTCAGTTGGAATATTTTTAAGCATCGAAAATACATTTTGGTCCAAAAATAGCAAAAACTAAGACTTTATTCAGCATTGTCATCTCTTCCGTGTCTGTTGTCTGGCTTCCTTGTCTGGCTCGGTGTTCATCTTTAGTTCTCTCTTCACAGCAGTTCAGTCAGTGTACTGTTTGAGTACACGACTTACTCTGGGAAATTGGTTTGTTTGAACTCAGAGGGAGTGTCAGCCACATTAAAAAAAGTTAACAGCTTAAGTCATTTGTGAATTAATGCGTATTGGAGACGCTAACAGTTTAAAACTATTCGGTTCGAATTGGTGAACTGGTTCAAAAAGATCCGGTTACATCGAATGATTCGTTCGCGAACCGGATATGACAAACTGCTTTGTTTTGAACTCTCTCTCACAACAGACACGGAAGAGAAGACAATGCTGAATAAAGTCGTAGTTTTTGCTATTTTTTGACCAAAATGTATTTTCGATGCTTCAAAAAATTCTAACTGACTCTCTGATGTCACATGGACTACTTTGATGTTTTTCCTCACCTTTCTGGACATGGACAGTAGACTGTACACACAGCTTCAATGGAGGGACTAAGAGCTCTCGGACTAAATCTAAAATATCTTAAACTGTGTTCCAAAGATATATAGAGGTCTTGTGGGTCTGGAACAACATGAGATTGAGTTAATGACATAATTTTGCTATGTGGGTTAACTATCCCTTTAATATTTGAGCCTAATTATTTTCTGCAGACTTGTCAAAGTTCTGAATATAAAGAATACAATGTGCACAACTGTTTTCTGCATTCTTTATGGGTGCCATATTTAAAAAAAATTGTGTGTTGATCTATGATTGAGATCCATTTCAGATTGAACTACCCCTAAACAACACGCTATGACAAAACTAACTTCCATTCTGTTATTGGCCAGAAAACGTTACATATTGGACTGCATGCTGATCGTCAAATGTGTCCATAATTGTCTTGTCTGATTTTATTTATTTATTTTTTATAAATGTAACTAAAACAAACAAAACTGCTAAAGAACAGAAACTGTTCAATGTCATCCGCTGCGCAAGAGTTAGAATGGGCTATGTCTTTGTAGTTTTTTTTTTTTTTGTGATCTGATGGGTATGTCTTTTTATATATCTCTCTGCAGGAACAGTTCCTCCAGGAGCGAATCAAAGTAAATGGTAAATCTGGTAACTTGGGTGGTGGCGTGGTCTCCATTGAAAGGAGCAAAAGCAAAATTACAGTGACATCCGAGGTCCCCTTCTCTAAGAGGTAAGTCTGAGATTAGAGACCCAATTGCATGTGAACGGCTGCTAACTATTAGTTTATGGCTGTTATTTCTCTGTGACTATATTGAAGTTTTAGTTCAGTTAAAATTAATATATCATTAAGATTATGGAACTGAGAAATTCAGCTAATGCAATACCAAACAGAAAAATAAAATTTAAACAGTTGATTTTCATTATACATTTGCTGGGGTAGTTCACCAAAAAATTTAAATTCTGTAATTAAGACTTCCGTTCATCTTCGGAACACAAATTAATATAATTTGTTCAGTGGATACTCTATAAAATGGCACCATGCTGACGAATTGTTGTATAAAGTTATTTTTGTTTTCAATGTGGACAAAGTTTTCTCGTAGCTTCGCAAAATTACGGTTGAACCACTGATGTCACATTGATTATTTTACCAATGTCCTTACTATGTTTCTGGGCCTTGACAACGGTTGTATGCTTGCTGTCTAGAGGGTCAGAGAGCTCTCAGAATTCATCAAAAATATCTTGTTTGTCTTCTGAAGACTGAGGTCTTACAGGTTTGGAACGACAAGTAATTTAAACATTTTCATTTTTGGATGATCTATCCCTTATTTTATTTTTCTCACTCTGTGCATACTGTCATAATGTTAAATATTAAAATATAATTTAAAAAAAAATATATAAAATATAAAAATACTGCATTTAAAACAGCTAGTTCATATATAGTTGGACACAACTGTCATATCGCTCGTCCTGTGACAAATTTGCTGCATCTGCGCACAGAAGTTATCAGTCTAAATGTTATGCAAAATCAGTCAACGGTGAGAATCATTAGATTTCATTTAAAGTCCAGCAGTTTAACACTAATATAGGACATAAACGAACATGTTAAATATAAAGTATTCAAAATGGGTAAGTTCATATTTGGAGTAAAGTTGAATTGAACTGATGCATCAGTCATACAGTGCTCCGGACCATGCGCCTCATGAAGAGCGCGACGCACAGCCACGGAAACAAGAATGAGATATAAACTGATCATCTGATGTAGTGCACACACAACTGGAAATCTCCAATCAGATTACCAGATCAAAAAAACATTTTGGGTTTTTTGCCAAACCGTACACATGCAAAGCTGTAATTTCTGCCTCTTTTAAAGGGATAGTTCACCCAAATAGAAAAATTGTCATTAATAACTTAACCTCATGTTGTTCCAAACCCGTAAGACCTCAGTTTATCTTCGGAACACAGTTTAAGATATTTTAGATTTAGTTAGAGAGCTCTCAGTCCTTCCATTGAAGCTGCGTTCTAACATAACTGTGGCATTAAACTCTTTAGTGAGGACTCGTTTATTCGTATTATGATTTTGATTATAAAAGGTATATTGAAAGAGGCAGTAAATTTTGAGCATTTATCCCTAAAGAAATTGTCTATTATCTTGATATGAGTTATAGTGGTCTAAATTGAATAGCTGTCAATGAATGAACATTGTTTCCTCTCCATAAATCAGTCTGTGTCTGTTCACACTCAGGATGCTTCTGAATCATACACACCAGTGCGCGTGTTAGACGAGTGCATGTCGTCCTTGTGACTAACCGGTTTTTTTTTTTTTTTTTTTTTTTTTTTTACATGTGTCCTATATCTTTAATGATGATCAAATGTTTTTTTTGTTTGTTTAGGTACTCTCAAATTATTATTATTTTTTTGTTATATAGACTATGATCATGCATTTCATTTGATGCTTAATTCCTGTCTACTTAATGCTTTAAAACATGGCCATGGGAAAGGCTTCTTTCTGTGTTATCTTTATTATTTTCAGTATTTTGGACAGCGATAAACATTCTGAAAGTTGCTCCTATATATCTGCTTCACCTGTTCAGATGTGTCTTGGTTAGGAATTAGGACACATTGCTATGATTTGTTAAATTACTTAAGTTTTCAAGTAGTTTTTCCTGTTTTTGTAATATTGTATTAACTATTCAGAGTGTGTTGTGGCATGACATTTACCACTTCTCCTTGTTGAATATTTGTTTGAGAAGCAAGATCTGATGAGAAGGGCCTTACAAGCTATAGGAAGAACCACTACTACTAATTTTACACCTTATAATTAGAGCCTTTTGGTACCTTTCAATTGAGATATTTTTAACTAAATTGATTACACCACCAGGCAGAATATATGGGTCTTGTGTTTTACCCAGTAAGCCAAGTGGTTTGAATATGAAACTTTATGAAACCTTTATATTTATAGTGAGTTTGGTATTACCTTTATTTGCAATTTTTGAATGCGCACAAAAACATATCTGGTATTATTGGTCATATTAGTGTTTATGACCATATTACTCAAAAAAATAATAATATGGGATAGGTAAAACTGTTTGTTGTTTTTAGGTACCTGAAGTATCTTACGAAGAAGTATCTCAAGAAGAACAACCTGCGTGACTGGCTGCGTGTAGTAGCGAACACCAAGGAGAGCTACGAACTGCGTTACTTCCAGATCAACCAGGATGAGGAGGAGGATGATGAAGATTAAATCCATGCCACTCTTTTGTAAATTCAATAAAATTTCAAAAGAAATCACTTTCCTTGTTTCTGGTGTGTTCATTGCAGTATGTCCAAAACATTGTCTTTTGCTTGGAGAAGAGAGAGTATTGGATAAATCAATTTGATTTGTAATTGTGCATTTTATTTCTATTTTTAGAGCCTAAGAAGTCTTTGTTTATTTAAATGTATGCATTTAGCACATGCTTTTATCCAAAGCGACTAACAGCGCATTCAGGCTATCAATTTTTTCATATATCATGTGTTCTCGGGGAATCGAACCCCCGACTTTGCGCTTGATAGCAGTGCTCTACCAATTGAGCTACAGGAACGCAGTTTATTTATTTTACTGCACTGAAGCATATAGGATTCATCTACCACCAGCCAGACGGGACCAATAATTTCGATTGCAACAAAGTTTGTGCACTCAAGGTTCAGAGTTCTTTTAATCGGGAATAACCTGAATAATATGCTGTAACATCTATACCAGTCTAAAAGGATTGCTAGTTTTACCTGCTCTATCAAGCTTTGGCTGTGAACTAGACTGAGAGTCCAAGCAAATTTGCTTCGACCAGTTTATGCCAATTTATTTTTGTTCAGTTTGGGGTATTATGATTTTGAATGATTATTGAATCGTGTAGCGGAGGTCATTTTAAATGGCTTTGTCTAGCTTGATCACGTAGATGCGCGTGTCGCTGCTGTATCCTTGGCAACAACTCGTGATTCGCTTGTCCTGAAACAGGTTCACAAAAATTAAATAGGCATGCGTTTATATATATATATATATATATATATATATATATATATATGTGTGTGTATATATATATATATATATATATATATATATGTGTGTGTATATATATATATATATATATATATATGTGTGTATATATATATATATATATATATATATATATATATATGTGTGTGTAAATATATATATATATATATATATATATATATATGTGTGTATATATATGTATAAATGCATATGCGGAGATACATCCCCAGTAGTATACGCGATTTCTAATGGAACAGCGTTTATTTTTATATATATATATAAAAAATGAACTTAACATGCTTTAGATCGGCCAAAATAAGACAGAATGCCCAAGTCACCATTTACTTTCAGTGTATGTCAAGAAAATGAAAGGAAAGCGACTGGTGACCGAGGGTGCGAGTCTTTTTCCATTGGACACACGTCATACAGGTTTGGGACCAAGTTACGTGAGGATGAGTAAATGTTTTTTTGAGTGAACTGTACCTTTAAGTCCCTTTAAAACCTCTCTAAACAAAGTCGTCAAGGATGTACATTCAGTCGTGACCTTGGATATTCAATTAGTCCGATCTAAATTTGTAAAAAAAAAAAAAAAAAAAGGATTTTGTTGCACAGCTTTTTCCAGCTACTATTATGCTTTTCCCTCGTCTGACAGAAAGGGATTGTGAGGGAACTTTCTACCGTATGTCTCCCTGTATTACCTCACATTCCTCGAACTTGAGCGGGAAAAGGGCAACGCGACCACCGCCGCTCTCACTACTAGTTAAACCGGTAACCAGGCGAAGAGCACTAACTAGTTGTGTCGGGAAACTATGGGATGGATTGTCATGGCAACCGACCAGACGTCACAATCTGGGCATGTGTGTTCCATTTTTGTCTCTTTCTTATTTTCAGACTGGAGGATTTGGATAGAGAAGAGGGAGAAAGGGAAAGATTTTTTTTTTCTCAACTGGGCAGCCATCTTTTATTTTATTGAGAGCATATTAAAAGAAAATTAGCATCATCTTCAGTGGCCGTCTCCTCTGAAGCTGAAAATCTGGGCATTCAGAGGGTTAAGTTTCAGGACTTTGTACCTGTATCTCGGATGTGATTTTCTTATTATGCGGTAAAGATGCCCGGATCGCTAAGCAATGAAGATGAGGGGCAAGACGATATGGATTTTGAGGACGACGTGCCAGGTGAGGGGGTAAAGAGTCACAGGGGAGGGAGAGTTCTGCCCTTCACAACTGCGCTGCTACGCCTAGTTGAATGCGGAGGAATAGAGGCTTGACGCGCGTGCGATTTAATATAGTCACACTGGCTTCTGTTCTCACATCGGACACTGTTTGTCCAAAAATAACGGCGCACTCTCCGACTGTATTTGAGTCACTAAAGCGCGGCTGTCCGCCGGCAGACCATATGTCTGCGGTTCTCTTTGAGATAAAATCGTTCTCTTTAGCTGTATAACATCATCCGTCTGTTTGTTTTAATATGCGCATTTTTCTTTGCATATATATGTGTTATGCATGCTCCCACTGTCTTTTATTTCCTCTTTCCAGTCAGCACTGTGCACAATGAATTCTAAACCTGATGGACTGTTTAAATATAACGTCTGGTGCATGGCAATGCTGCATTCTCATTTTAAAAATAGTATGCAATACGCAGCTGTGGGGATTTATACATTGTTTAGAACCGATCCAAACAAACAATCAGTTTCCCGAAAAGGTGCTATAGGTGTTCCTCTGATGGACATTAAAGAGCTGATGGGGATAGTGCTACTCTGTGGTCACTGTGTCTTGTAAAAGTAGTGCATGTGCTTGATAGAGCCACGTGTGACAGGAAAACATCAGCTACAGTGATCCACTACCTCTGTGGTCTGTTCGAGGGGCACAGGCTTCAGCCAAGACAGCTTCCATATGTCATACAAAAGGTTTGTTAAATTTACAGTATAAACTGACAGTCAGAACTTACTTATGATTTTATATGTTAAGTGATTTTATATTTTAGGCTTCTTAAAGGTATGTGTTGGCATTACATTGTATGATGTTAATAAAAAAAAAAAAAACTATTTTATTTATTATCAATGTGTTGCTGTAAAATGCACCGGTATTGATAGAGTTGATCAGAATTGTTCTCCTAGTTATCAATTACAAGATGACTAAAAGACAATTCTAAAAATACATTTGACTTATTTTCATTCATTTATAATAAAAATGTATATATTTTACATTATGTATTTATTTAGTTAGTAAGTGTGTGCGTGGTTGTACTGTAGATTAGCAGGTTTAGCAGGTAGGAGTGTTTGCTATAAGAAGGGCCTTTGCTTAATTTAAATGAACGGATGATACTGATGCTTTGTGCAACAGATCCTTTACAGAAAAATTTTGTTTAAAAGTGATACTTTGTGTTGATGCTGCATATATCTTTCTCAGGCAATTATTATGCTTCCCTTTGCATTCAAGGTTAACTCCAAACCTAATCTTATCAACAGGTTAATCACTGCTGGTGACTACTGTATCCTTAATTACACTCTGTTTGTGCTTCCTTTGTAGATGAAGGGCATGCATCTCATTATGCATCTTATTATTATTATTATTTTTAATGATAGATTGGTCTCCATTGGTTGTGAGAGCAGGGTTCTCAGTGGTGTAATGGAAAAGCCTGTGTAGTTAATACTCTTTTCTGCTTGCATGCCTTTTATATATTCACGGGCCTCAGTTTTTAATAAAATCAATACGTTTATAGTTTTTCGCTCCCAGCCCGGTCTAGCCTGCCTCTGAATTAGTCGTGAATTAATCACGTGACAGACCTGAGCACGAGTATCTCATTTGCAACCCAGTCGCGTATTTACCTTGGTTTTTTTTACGAGGCCGTAACATGGCTCAGATGAACGCTGCTAAAGGGCTGCAAGCGATTTGAAATAATATGCAGAAGAATTAATAATTGAGAAATAATTCATGAGCCAGCGTGCTCTTTCCGTGTAGACAGCAAGCCCCCGCATGTGCTAAAAACGAGAAATCTATGCAGTGCAGGACTAGCCAGGATTTTGGGTTATGCTGTTTAGTCCCATTCAGTGTGATTGCTTTGAGTGCAAGCCAGAGCACCTTCACTGGTTCCTTTGCTGAAATCATAACGACTTAGTTGATGAATTTTTTTGTCAAGATTAATAAGTTTAGCTAATTAACATGTGAAATGAGCTATTAAGTTATTAATGCGAACCACCGCATAATAATTCCCATACAATCCAACCAGTTAATCTTGAGCTTATATCTGTAAAGAAGAAGCATATTTCAAATTAATTTTAGTGAATCTAACATGCATAAGTAAAGTAATATGATGTATATTGAAAATGCATTGTTTGCAATGTTTGTATTGTGGTACAAAGTGAGATTTGCAATCAAGACTGTTCAGTGCTTGATCCAAACACTGCAGAACACATGACTGCTGTCCCCAGCCTGGAGCAATGAAGGGATCACTAGTGCATGCCCTAACCGCAGAAATGAAGAGAAAAACAGATGATTTCTAAAAATGTTAAGATGAAACATGATAAAAAATTAAATAGTAAGCTCAATAATTGCATGGCTTTTAATGTTATTTCACTTCCACTGGATTTTAGTTAATGGTTGTGCATCGCTTCTGTTAAAATATGCACATATGCACTGTCAGGAACAAAGGAGTGGAGTGGCTCCAGAGAGGCGTTTTCCTAAAGATTTGCAAAATCAATAGCAGATTCAATGGCTAGTTTACCAACAAATGAAAGTATGTGATTTACTAAATCTCCCATGGTTTGAAACCTGAAAACTTAATTATTTTAATGTGGATCACAAAAAAATGAGATATTCTGAGAACTGGTTCACTGTTTTGTCCATGGAATGAAATTACAGTGAAAAAATGTCTTTAAAAAAATTCTTTAAAATTTTATCTGCGAAAGATAAAAACTCGTACAGATTTGGAACAACATGAGTAAATGATAGTGTGGTCTTGATGGACTATACCTTAAGTAAGTATACCTTAAGTAATTCTTGAAAGAACATAATTATCATAGTCATAATGAAAAACATTCTATATTTTCTGCCCCGTTCTTGTTGGTTCCGTTTCATTTGTTCGTCATAGCCCAACAATGCTAGCAAGAGTTTCTTTTTATGTGGCTCCTCATTAGGACACATTAGGGTGAAGCTGAGCCAAAGTCACTTAAGTCTTTTTTGCCCTCTTCTTGATTTCCACCATTCAAAGTCTGGTTTTCTTTTACATAGTCTTATCTTTGAAAGGGAAAGATTATCATGAGCTTCTCTGTTCGTTGGGGGATATTTTTGGAAGCTGCACTGTGAAAGCTGACACCCCTTCCTCTTTGCTAGAGTTTGTGCGTGCGTGTAAATCATTGTTGTATGCATCACACGTTTATGTCTATTTTTCATAAATCTCTGCATCAGACTCCACACTGTGTGTCAAATTCGAACATCTTGCAATTTTTACCAACAAATCACTGCAGTGTAGCATATGCATGCTGGAATAAAATGATTATAGCATCTAAATGCATTTACAGTGGCTTTGTTCTTGTTTTATAGGTTATTAGGACATAATTTTAGATTACTTTGCTTGTGTACTTGCGATCTTTGCAACTGTATCTCTTTGCAAAGCAGAGCAAAGGTTTGTGAATCAGCCTTGGGACCTGGAGAATGGATATAGTCTTCAGAAAGTTAGACACGGCATATAAAACTTGAAGGTCTCAATGAGGGGGTGTTCCACCATGCTGTCTCATCACATTAACGGTGGGGGCAGTATTAACATACGCAGTCTGTCAGACAGCTAATGTGTTTTCCTGTAAACGTTCCTCTTCTTAACTGCGAGACCGGCCGTGAAACCCATATCTAATGGAGTGCGGCACTGACCCAGCACTTGTTGCAAGGTCAGAGTTACCCTAATGCCTTGCCTAGCTGACACACAAATGTGTGGCTGCAGTCGTGACATTTTCAGGCCCGCTACCATAGCGAATGGCAGCAGCACAGCTTTTAAACACCTGGCGGTTCCTGGCCGAGGCACTGTTTGCTCAGGAACATGGCACAAAATGTGACTGCCTATTACAGCGAGTCCGAGATGCAAAAATAGAGCTACAGTTTTGGGGAAATCAGGCTACAGATGATTTATTATTCATAAATTTTCTTTGCATATTAAATAGCTGAACAGGCCTTTACTTCAGCTTATTAGTATGCATATACTGACTAAAAAGTGCAAAAGAACAGGATAAAGTTCCTTAATATTAAAAAAAACACTTCGATCTATTCATATATAAAATAAAAATTTGAATCTTCGCAACGACAAATTTAAAAAGCTTAAAAGTAAGTTGACAATGTAAAACCTTTGGCAGATATCCCCACTTCAAGAGTGCTGTGTTGCATCAGCATGACTGTAAGTGAGACACGAATGAAGACGAGATGTGAGCTTGATGCGCCTGGCAGGCAGCAGATATGTTCTCCCGACATAAAAGAGCTTCCCTGTGAGATGCATTGCAGACGCACTGCCTTAAATATCCGTCATCTCGCAGGCAACTGCTCTGTTTATGTGCAGCAGAAAAAAAAAATAAACCTCCCAGTGGCTGATAGAGAGATGGAGAGCTCTGTATTTTACTTGAGTAAATACCCCAAATGCCCTATAGGGCTGCAAGCGAGGCTTGAACTGTGCAGGAGCTGCTTTCACCAGAGCTGAAGTCCTCAAACAGTGGCAGCTAAATGAAGGTTAAGTGGATTTCGAGGATAGCATCCAAGAGGCTGGGAAAGCCCCCTCTCTGGCAGATCCCATGGGGCGTGGTGGGCCGCGGGACAGGGCTTTAGCTGATTGACTCTACCACACGCGCTGCATATTACATGGGCTGTCGTCAGAGCGCATGATAGACAGGCGGCAGGAGTTGCACCATAGTGTTCAGTTTGCAGACCATGCCTTCCTGATGTCTTTTTTTTCCTTGTGCATAACCTTTTTGACAGCGTGGAAGTATTACAGTGAATATGCACTGCCAGACAGTAGTTTTTTGTTTACAGAGAGAGATTCACTGTTCAGCTGGTGGCAGAGACCTCACCTCTCTCCTTTCGCTCCCTTTTCAGTGTGTCAACAAAAATCTTTGCTTTTCATATAATGGAGTGAAGGAGCCTTCTTTTCACAGGCAAACCCAGCAGAACAGACAGAAAGAGACTGATAGGTGCCTACTCTGATCTTTGATTTGAGAGTATTCCCATCAAAATTGGAGGAAAGGTTAAGGAATTACAGCTGTTTAATAAGTACCTCCCCCCTTTTTCAAGAGACCATAAGTTTTTGGACAATTGACACAAAACCTGTTTTATGTTTTATAACTTTCCTTATTTCTACATCAACTAAGCAGGTCAAAGGTCTGGAGTTGATTCTCAGTATGCCATTTGCATTTGGAAGCTGTTCATGTGGTCAGAGGATTTCTCCATACAAATGAAACAGGCTTCAAAAACAAAATCAAACAAATCCATCAGAGAGATGGCAGGAACATTCAGAGTGGCCAGATCAACAGTTTGGTACATTCTGAGAATAAAAGAATACACTAGCAACATAAAAAGGCCTGATGGATGATCATAGGATCCTCTCTGTGGTAAAGAAAAACCCTTTCAGAACATCTAGCCAAGAGAAGAACACTTTCCAGGAGGTACAGAAGACATGCCACTGTCAAAGTCTACAACCAAGAGAAGACTTCACGAGAGCAAATACAGAGGGTTTACGACAAGGTGCGAACAAGGCCAGATTAGACTTTCCCAAAAAATAAAAACCATTTAAAAAGCCAGACCACTTCTGAGAAGCATTCTTTGGACAGTTGAAATTAAGATCAACCTTTACCAGAATGACGGGAGTAAAAAAAGTATGGAGAAGGCTTGAAACAGCTCATGATCCAAAGCATACAACATCATCTGTGAAACATGGTGGAGTAGTGTGATGGCATGAGCATGCGTGGCTTCCAGTGGCACTGAAAAATGTTATATTCTGCAATGACCGAGTCAGTCTCCTGATTTCAACCCGATTGAGCATGCATTTCACTTGCTGAAGACAAAACTAAAGGCAGAAATACCCACAAACAAACATCAAGTGAAGTCAGCTGAAGTAAATGCCTGACAAAGCATCATAAAGGAGGAAACCCAGTCTTTGGTGATTGGCTGCAAAAGATTCTCAACAAAATATATTTATTATTATTTTATAATTACATTTATTTGTCCAATTACTTACAATTTTTTCTATGCAAAGAAAACAAAATAATGACTTTATTCAAAAATAAAGTCTCCTCTGCCTCACCCTGGCACCATTTTAGAGAGTATCCACTGAATGCAAACAGTGTATGCTGTTCTGTGTCAACTGCACCACACAGAACCCTTTAAAATCTGCACTACAATTTAATCGTGATTTCATTTTCATTCCATTTAAATTTTATTCTGGTAGCATACAGAGCCAAATTAATGAAAATTGTCAGTGTCCAAAATATATATGGACCTAACTGTAGATAGATAGATAATTGGGGTTGGTGCAATATATGCATGAATCTCATCAGTGTGAACTTCTTGTGTTATTTCTCAGATGAGGATGAGGAAGGTGAACGTCGGAGGAGTGTTCCCTTGTCACCCTTAGAGAGGTTCTTCTCTGAGGATGATTCGGTTAAACAACATAAGAACAAGAAACCCAGCAAGATAATGGAGGGAAAGGAGCCAAAAGTTAAGAAAAAGAAGAAGAAGGAGGTAAGGAGCCTTTTAATTGGTCTCTAATTGATTGTAGTGTGGATGAAATAGATGTTGTCATCGCATCATCAGAATCAAAGTTATTCTCAAGTGGCATAGATGTAAATCTGTTACCAGATTTCTGATGTAAAAACCTGGGCAAGTCAAGTTCAAAGAGTTCAGTATGTTCTAAAGTTCAGTCAGATACTACTTGTTTGCTTAACTTATGATTAATAAAACTTCCAGTGTTTTTGTTTTTAGTTTTTTTTATGAATTGGAAAAATCATAAAAAAAAGAGTTAATTAATGCAACAATGAAAATCATATCATTGCTACTCACTCTTATTTTGTTTCAAACACATAAAACTGCCTTTAGTCTGTGGAATGTAAAGGAAGATGTTTTGATAACTGTCCAGGCAGTGAAAATCAGTGGGGCCCAAAATAACACTGAATCCCACTGAGTTTCTTTGTGTGGATAAAAAAACTCACTTTTAAATTGATTTTTATTTTATTTTATATATCTTCTTTTGTGTTCCACTGTCCTATTAAAGATATTTTCAGGGCCACCTCCCAGAAAAGTTAGGCTGACATTAGACCATCTACACAACAAGTAGTGCCCTGATCTGACTTCAGCCTACATTACATCACAGTACTCATAAAATAAGATGGGCCATGTGCTTTTGTCTGCAAGGCCATGGTATAAATGCTGCTCCTATGGGTTGAATGATCAGTATAAAATAACTTGCTTGACCTAGGGTATTTTGTCGTATTTTTGAACGATCAACCTTTTTTTCAGTTAGCTCTCTCTCTCTGTGCCTTGGCGAGAGATAAAACGTTTGACAGGTCAGTCGGTCACAGTCCTCCCAGCTGACTGTATTTACCGTTGAGATAATGAGAGGGATTCCACTCTTTCTCCTCCCTAGCCCCAATCTGACTTTATCTGCCTCCTTGCACAGATTCAGTCTTTCTCTGAACCCTCCCTCCTTCTCAGTGGTGGTAAATGTGCTGTGGAGAGGGCAGAGAGGTCTCCCCTCAACAGCTAAGAGCCCTGCTTGGTGTCAGTCATGCTCTCCCTGCAGTGCTGTGTCAGACACGGGCTCAAATCAATGCAGGTCAAAAACGCCGCCTGCCCTTCTGCTGTCTACAAGTCTAAGAGCTCAGCTCACCCAAAGCCGACCACCTGCCCCAGAGCCTGATAGACTGTGGAGAGTCTAGGGATTGTAACGGAAGAGTGAGGATTGGTGCTTTGTCAGATGTAAACAATGATAAGTGACATTTCAGTAGTACAGATGAGCTTTTTTCTCCAGGTCTGGTGTGTTGAACATGTTGAGGATGTTTTGTGGAAAAAAGATGCCAAAGATGCCTGACACTGTTTTGCAGTTCTTTCCCACAGAAAATGCAGCATTTAAAGGAATAGTTCACCCAAAAATGCAGATTCTTTCACAATTTTCTTACTCTCATGTTGTTCCAAACCCGAATGACTGGCTTCCTTCTGCGGCAGAGACTTTGTGCTGCTTTTTTTTCTCCATACATTCTATAAAAGTGAATAGTTACTGGGGCTGTCAGACTACAAAAAGGACAAAAAAAAAGTAGCATAAATGTAACAAGCACTGCAAAATAAAAAGTCTTGCAATTTTGTAAAAATTTTAGTATTAAATATTGTGTTGTTTTCTAGAAAAAATATTGAAATGTCAGTCAGAAGATATTAAAACATTCATAGCGAAAGCATAAACCTAAATACATTTGGTTAGTTTTATGTTTAAAGACGAAAAAAGGTACCATATTAAAATAAGTACTGTTAGTTAACTTTAGTTAACATGAATTAACAATAAAAATACTTAATGCATTCACTAACATTAACTAATGGGACCCTATTGTAAAGTATTCCCAAAAAATGGCAAGAGGAAAATAAGCTTAATTCAAGAGATTTTCTCTAAAACATAGTGCATAACGTGGTATTACTTCAGAAAATATTTATTGTTTTATGTATTTTTAGATATTTGTACTAGAAAATAAGATTTATTAATAAAGAAGTTGTATTTTGTTCTTTTAACTCATTTGCTATTTTCCAATTGGTAAAGCAATACGATAACTATGTGTGTGGAAAAGCCTGAAACTGTACTAATCCACTGTAGGTCACATTTGCATCCAATTAGATTTAACATTAAAATGTTTTGTGAACGGTCACAAGACAAAAGAACCAATAATATCTTATGCATGGAAATTGGAATCTGCCTAAAACTTAGATTTAGGTTTCCACAGGAGAAACCCATACAGGTTTGTACAATACAAAGGTAAGTAAATGTTGACAGAATTTTCATTTTTTGCCAAACTCTCCCTAAATACTGCATTTGCTATATGGATGAACTGGAGGATGGTGTCAGCCTGAAAACCACACATTGTTTACATCAGATCTTTTGTTCCTTTTGAGGTTCATTGTCAGAAAATTGTGGTTTGGCTTTTGGGAGACCTTTTAGCTCCAGCTGTGGAGCTCTTTAGTGGTTCTACTCATTACCTCTTGCATGAGGACCCCTCCTTTTTCACTCCCTCTCCTTCTTCTCTCACTTTCTCCCTCCCCCATGTACGTGATTGAAATTTGTCTAGACGGGGCCTAGAACACAGGCACTGCAACCATGGGGACTCTCCATAACATGCTCGTTATGCAAACGCGTCTGATTGGATGGCGCTGTTCCATTGGCTGCTGCAGTAGAGAGAGCTCCCTCTACACCCCCCTCCTCCAACACTGCACAGTTTGGTTTCCATGGCAACCTTGTGTGCTCTGCGGCAGTGCTGGCCTTCCCTGTGCTGGAGAGACGTCTGCCAGCCAGTGCACAGCTGCAACACAGCAACAGGCTTTCTTCAAACACACACACACACAGTGTAATTCACCCACTGAAACGTGTGTTCCCTAGCAGTATGATCATTTTGATTGGTTTCCCTGCTTCCAGATGTTACTAATAATAGTGTCATAATGATCTGGTTTTTCTTTTATGGAAAATGTGGAGTTGATTTTACATTAATCAATAGTTAGGCCATAGTAAAAGTCTGTTTTTATTTAAATTCTGTGAACGTGAGGTCTTACCCAATTAGAACAAGTACAGTTATATATGCTTTTGCTTCTAAAAACTGAAACTGTGCATTATAAAGTTTATAGCACTATTTTTGAAAGGTCAGCACAAAAGTCTCTTTAGGACATGTCAGTTCATGTGGTGACCATCTAGGTAACAATTGCAGGCTGTTTTTTCAGTGTATTTATTGGAGTCACAGAGTGTTTGGTGATCTCAGCAAACTTTGGGTATCATATTGTTAGGTCCTGAGGGCCTTCGTTCAACTTTGGAAAACAAATTAAGTTATTTTTGATGAAATCCGAGAGCTTTCTGACCCTGTAAAGACAGCAATGTAACTGAAATTTTCCCAGGCCCATAAACATGCCAAAGATGAATAAAGGTCTTACGGGGTTGGAATGACATGAGGTCATTCTAAAAACACGGCGCTCAAGTAAAAATAAGATTACTCCCATCTTATTGCATGTTTTCCTTATTCCACTGCCCGCGCCGCATCTTTGTCACTAGATAAGCACATTCTGTCTATGCGAATAGCACATAGCGCTATATTTATGGTCCTTTACGGAGCGCATCACACATGAGTGGTCAATCTTTTTTTATTTCTCTTTACTGTTATCACTGGCATATTGTCAGAGCATCTAATTCTACCAATTTGTAATATTTCTTTTCAAAATTGCAATTCCTCGATTAAAATAAAAAAAGTAAATGTGGCAAAACAATAAATTTGAATTAATCCATAAAATTGGGAAAATCACCTAGCCCTAGCTATTGCAATGCAATAATGTGATATGTTGAGGCTTTAGGAAAGTTTGGAGAAAAGGATTTCCTCTAGCGATTACGCAATGTCTCGTTCCCTCCTTTCAGGGAACCAAGGTTATGTTGAGTAACCCGAGCAATTTCGGTTACCATTATAGCAATAATACACACTTGCTACTCTGAATATGGACATTTTTTTTATTATGATCAAGTTTCAATAACATCAAATCAGCAATAAAATCTGACATTAATATTACCATAAATTATGCTCCATGCTAAAATCATGCAAGAAACTGTAAGGTATTTTTCAATTGGGTCCATCTAATGTGTATTTCCAGATTGCACCAAAAAGAATTTTAGCTCTTTACTGAAAGACTGCACTTTCATTCCAACAGCTGCCACACTGAGTGTTACAATTCTCCCATGAATTTTTACATGAGTGCTCCATCATTTTTTCCTATAATGTCTCTGCCTGTGCTCACAGGGGCTTCCTAGTGGGCTAGATGACATGTCAGACAGAGAGGATCATGGTCACAGGTCAGGAAGTGAGAGCAGCACCTACAGCTCCCTGAAGAAGAAAAAGAAAAAGCCCAAAGAGAAGAAGGAGAGGAAGACAAAACAGCGAAAGAAAGATGATGATGAGGACGATGATGATGACGATGATGGAAACTTAAAGGTTCTCACTTAGACAAGTTCTATCATGCTCTATTAGCCAAGAGAATAAATGAATAACAATTTCTCATGTGACACCAGGAGCCAAAGTCATCAAGTCAGCTGATGCAAGAGTGGGGTCTTGAAGATGTGCAGTATGCCTTCTCAGAGGACGACTATAAAACCATAACCAACTACAAAGCCTTCAGCCAGTTTCTTAGGTAGGATTTCAGCTTTCCTTCTGCAAGGACATACTATTGCCCTGCTATCAAGATGTCTTCTTCTATTTTAAAACATTCCTTCTGGCAAAAGCTAATGCATGTATGAAGTAATGACATTATGATGACAGGTTTTCTAATAACAGGCATTGAAACAAGATGTACTGTCAGACCCACACCATCTACTGTAACCAGCATAATATTTGATTTGATAGAGACCCTTTTGGTATATACTTCCGATTTCTGATTCTTAGTGCCTGAGAACATTCAGTACTTGAGGTGAAATCACCACAATGCATGGCCTCATAGCTTATGGCTTTAAAATTGGTCACAAATCTCTTTTTTTCTGTGGCTAGACCTCTCATTGCCAAGAAGAACCCCAAGATCCCCATGTCAAAAATGATGACGGTGCTTGGAGCAAAGTGGAGAGAGTTCAGTGCAAACAACCCTTTCAAAGGCACCTCTGCAACTGCTGTAGCGGCTGCCGTAGCTGCAGCTGTGGAAACTGTCAATGTGGCTCCGCCCATCTGTATTAGAAGTGTCCAACAGATCTCACCATCTGGCCCAATCAAAAAAGCCAAAACCAAAGAGGGAAAGGGTAACGTAATGTTCTTTTTGTTGATGTTATATAGGGGTTTATATCTAGGATCGGATTTCCAAAGCAGTTAGTGGAGGTTTTTACATTGTTTACATACTCCACGTAACATGATTAATGATTGGCTGCTGGCAGGTCTTTATTCAAATGTGTTTGGTTTTCACTCTCACAATTGCTTATGTGTAACTTTCAAACTTCAAAGTGTGCGATTTCATATTATAGGAAATATTTGAACATCAAAATATTTTATACTTAACTTTAAGTGGGCATATGTAAGTTAAGCTTCTTTACAAAATGCAGGTTTGCAAACGTAGAATGTGTTGAATGTATGTCTGAAGAAACGAGTATCGTTCTCAGATCTAACAAAAAAAAAAGTGTTTCTGTTTTGTTTATCTCATCTGGATTACATTGCAGGGCCTGGCGCTAAAAAAAAAAGTAAGCCAGCGAAAGAAACAAAAAAGAAAGGGAAATCGAAGAAGTCCAAATCGAAAGCAGGCCAGGGCGGAAAAAGGAAAAAAGGCTCTTCGGTGAGAACACGCGTTCACTGAAATCTTTCTAGTGCTTAATGTGTATCACATGGAAAGATGCCCCATAGCTTTTCAGTTGAGAGAGAATCAAAACATTTTTTAGCTTTTTCCACTTCCCAGAACAATTCATGGATCATTTGTAAAGAACGATCTTCCCCATTGTTCTTGTTCCACCCAGTTTTATTGGGTTCTCATTGAAGTTGTTTGCCAAGTTATGACCTTTTCATTTTTGATGAAGACTAATTGTGCCTTTTGCATAAACTGTATTGTTACTCAGAGCGAGGAGGATTTCCTGGATGACTTTTCAGACTTTGATGACATCAGCATTCACAGTGCCTCTGTACGCTCAGACACTTCAGCGGCACCCAAAAAGAAGTCAGCCCGCCAAGGACGAAAAAAAAGAAAAAGTGAATTCACTATTATTATTATTTTTATTATTGCACTACCCTTCACAATAGTTATTTAACTATTTAGTTTCTATTAATATTTTAATTGTATATTACCATAGCCATTACTGCAGCCTTCAGTGTCACATGATCCTTCAGAAATCATTGTAATGTGCTGATTAGCTATCACAGTTGAAATCAGCTGAGCTGCTTAATATTTTTGTCAACCATGGTGCATTCTTTCAAGGATTCTATGTTCAAAAGAACAAAATCCTTGCTAAATAAAAGTACTTTTAGAGCTACTGATTCTTGAACAGTAGTGTAAGTTTAGATGACAGAATCAAAGCGTTGTTGTATTGAACTATTGTTGTTAAAACTGTGAAGTGTTTTGTATTGAAATTGTACAGCACTTCTATTCAGTAAACCATTTAGGTTTCTCTTTAAACTCTGTTGTCAATGTAGGAGAGGATGGAGACGGCTACGAGACAGACCATCAAGATTACTGTGAGGTTTGTCAGCAGGGAGGAGAGATCATTCTATGTGACACCTGTCCCAGAGCATATCACCTGGTGTGTCTGGATCCAGAACTGGAGAAAGCCCCCGAGGGCAAATGGAGCTGCCCCCACTGCGTGAGGAAATCCCTCCTTGCTTCACCACAAGCATATACTTGCAAAGATATATTCAAGACCACAGAACCTGTGCTATTCAGACTGACAGTTTACTGCCTTATCTCCCAGGAAAAAGAAGGCATTCAGTGGGAGGCCAAAGATGACGAGGAGGAGGAAGATGAGGTTGCTGGTGAGGAGGAAGATGACCACATGGAGTTCTGCAGAGTGTGTAAGGATGGGGGAGAGCTGCTGTGCTGTGACACCTGCCCTTCCTCCTACCACATCCACTGTCTCAACCCACCCCTTCCCGAAATTCCCAATGGAGAATGGCTTTGTCCACGATGCATGGTGAGAGACGTCTGCATGGGTCGGTTCAGTTAAACTCATTCTGAAGAGTTTTTAAAATAGCTGAAAATAATACTAATCTTTTAAAATGCATTTTAATGCTCATTAAGGCTCTGTTGTTTAACCAAAAATACATTCTTGTGAAATATTAATAAAATTTAAAAGTTCTGTTTTTGCATATTTTAAAATGTAATTTATTCCATTAACGGCAAAGCTGATCATTCAACAGCTCTAGTTTTCAGCGTCACATGAGCCGTCAGAAATCATTTGATGCTGATTTGCTGCTTAAGAAACATTTTTGATTATTATCAAAGCTGAAAACAGTTATGCTGCTTAATGTTTTTATGGGAACCTTGATACATTTTATATGGATTCTTTGATGAACAGAAATTTTCTTTGATGAATTTAATGCAGTTTTATGAAAAAGCATTTTGAACCTGGCTAAAATCAAACTATTAAAGCCCAAATAAAGGCATGTATTGTTTTGAACATTGTACATCCATATTTTTTCTAGTGTCCGCCGCTAAAAGGCAAAGTCCAGAAGATTCTGCATTGGGCGTGGAGCGATCCTCCTCTTCCACCTGAGGTTCCCCTTGGGCGAGATGGAGAGAAGGTGGATGGTTTGTCCAAAATGCCCCTGAAGGGTCGTCCAGAGAGGCAGCTGTTTGTCAAATGGGCTGGGCTGTCCTACTGGCACTGCTCCTGGGTCAGCGAACTACAGGTGGGATTCCCACATTCCCTCCACAGAGCCAGCTTCATTAAATCATTAAATCATACATGCTCTTTTGGCTTTTTCCTTTATATCTGATCTCTGTTGCTTTCCCTTGATGCAGTTGGAGCTATATCATGCAGTAATGTACCGTAACTACCAGCGGAAGAACGACATGGACGAACCTCCACCATACGACTATGGCTCTGGGGAGGAGGAACTTAACAGCGAGAAGAGGAGGAGCAAAGACCCTCAGTATGCAGCCATGGAGGAACGATTCTACCGTTACGGCATCAAGCCGGAGTGGATGATCATTCACCGGATCGTCAACCACAGGTATGGTGGACCACAATTACGAGCTCTAATGCAATACTTCAGACAACATATTTTCAAGCAGAAAATTATGATATAATTATATGTTTTAAGACTGTGTTGTGTAAATTTAAGTTTTGATAAGGATGGAGATGTACACTACCTGATTAAGTGGAGAGATCTGCCGTATGATCAGTGCACCTGGGAGGCTGATGACTTTGACATCCCAGATTATGACAGCTTTAAACAAGCCTACTGGGACCACAGGTAAACCATGTCATGTAGATGTCAAGTTGTTTTAAATGAGCACAAACACACATGCAGAGCTTTCCATGAAGATGGTATTAAATACTGTAGTGCCTGAAGCATTAATAAATGCATTCTTTTTAAATGGTCAGCAAAATGTTGATTCAAGCTAAATACTGTATTTTTTTATAGCTTTATTAATTTGATATAAAGCCTGCAATTTCTGCAACCATTTTTACCAAAAGACAATAAGCAGGCATCCAATTAAATAGACAGCATTTATAAAATAAAACAAAAACCTGTGCAATAATCATGCTTTCTAATCATCATCTTGATATGCCACACCTGTGAGGTTGATGAATTACCTCGCCAAAGGAGAAGTGCTCACTAACACAGATTTAGACAGGTTTGTGAACAATATTTGAGAGATATAGGCCTTTTGTGTACATAGAAAAAGTCTTAGATCTTTGAGTTCAGCTCATGAAAAATGGGAGCAAAAACAAAATTGTTGAATTTTGAATTTTTTTCAGTGTATATAAAGATTTGTGCCACATAAAAGTGTGTGAAAAGTACCATACACTCACTGACTAATTTTACCAGGAATCAGGTGCTCGGTGAAAGCCATAACCCCCTACTGTTCAGAAAGGGAAAGAACCTCAAAGAGGAAGGAAAGAGGAGAGAACCTCCACCAGACTCTCCAATTGTGGATGTGAGTGCGATATATCGCTGAATTTATTTAGCTTTATGATTTTACACTTTTTCAGTTATTTTTTCATTTATTATTCTCTCCTATTTACGTCTCATTGGTCACAGCCTACCATCAAGTTTGAACAGCAGCCATGGTACATTGATGAAACAGGGGGAACTTTGCACCCATACCAACTGGAAGGCCTGAACTGGTTGCGATTCTCTTGGGCCCAAGGAACTGACACAATCTTGGCTGATGAAATGGGGCTTGGCAAGACTGTGCAGACTATAGTGTTCCTGTACTCACTCTACAAAGAGGTCTGGGTGCCAACTGAACTTTCTTTCAAATGCATTTGAGAGAAGACGAGAACAGAGTGTAACTGAGTTGCTTGTTTCAGGGTCACTCCAAAGGACCATTTCTGGTCAGTGCGCCACTCTCCACCATCATCAACTGGGAGAGAGAGTTTGAGATGTGGGCTCCGGATTTCTACATTGTGACTTACATAGGGGACAAAGACAGCAGGGCTGTCATACGTGAGAATGAATTTACCTTCGAGGACAGCACCGTCAAATCAGGTCGCAAGGTTTTCCGCATGAAGGTGAGAGAGTGCTGTGGACTAAACTGATGGACATTGTGATGCCTAATTCTGTGTCCCATTCAAAACAGTATTTTGCACCAAAACCAAAGCTGATTTATGTCATTCTCTAACATATAACTGATTACATATTTCAGCATCCAAACAATTTAAAAAAAAACATCCTAATTTTTGAAAGGTTTCATTCAGAGGTTCGTTGTTTCTGATCAGAGTTTCTCATCACAGAAGGACACACCGATAAAGTTTCATGTCCTGCTGACGTCATATGAACTGATCACCATCGATCAGGCAGTACTTGGCTCCATTACCTGGGCCTGTTTGGTTGTGGATGAAGCCCACCGACTGAAGAATAACCAATCAAAGGTACAGAATTCAAGGAAAGATTTGTGACATCATCAAATAAATAACAGTTATGAAGAGTAAAATAAAAATAAACAGAATATATTTTAATTATGATATTTAAATATTTAATTATAATAATATTTTAGCAGATTTTTAATAGTTGAATCTCAGCCAAATATTGTCCTATCTTAACCATACATCAGTGGAAAGCTTTATTTATTCAGATGATGTATAAATCTCAATGTCAAAAAATTATTCCTTATGACTGGTTTTGTGACACACACAAACACACAAACACACACACACACACACACACACACACTTATATAATGTTTTATTTGAGGTGCATTGTTTAAGACTTTTGATTTTTTTTTTCTTGACTATATGCGGTCAAGACTTTTGACCCTACTTGATACTGTACTATTATTATTATTAATATAATAGAAATGACATGGCTACTTTATGGATTATAATCAATAAATCAATGCTCAGTTTTTCAGAATTCTGAATGGCTACAAAATCTACTATAAGCTGCTCCTGACTGGAACCCCTTTGCAGAACAATCTCGAAGAGCTTTTTCACCTGCTCAACTTTCTCACCCCGGAGCGCTTCAAGTAAGATTGCAGACTGCATGATTCACCTGGTGATTCATACTGTAGATGCGGGGCTTAGATTGGAACATGTTCTTCATAAGATTTGATGGAAGTGAATTCTATCTCCCCTTATATCCAAATGAAAATGTTGTTGTGCGCAGTAACCTGGAGGGCTTTCTGGAGGAGTTTGCAGACATCTCAAAAGAGGACCAGATTAAGAAACTACATGACCTGCTGGGGCCACACATGCTCAGGAGACTGAAGGCAGATGTGTTTAAAAACATGCCGGCAAAAACTGAGCTTATAGTGCGAGTAGAGCTCAGCCCAATGCAGAAGTCAGTCTTAAATGCTCTGTTTCTAATGCTAAATTACTGAATAAACATCAATTTATCATCACTCAGTATGTTTCCCATGCAAGATCATTTCATATATTTTTTTCTCTTTCACAGGAAATACTACAAGTTCATTTTAACACGTAACTTTGAGGCACTGAATTCCAAGGGAGGAGGGAACCAGGTGTCTCTTCTTAACATCATGATGGACTTGAAGAAATGCTGCAACCATCCCTACCTGTTTCCAGTGGCTGCAGTGGTGAGGAGGGGAGGGGAGGCCCACAGTTTATATCACTGCAGTGGTTTATTGTTAGCACATGTAATAGCAATACATCTATTTGTGAGAGAGTGTATTGTTTCTTATGTCTGCAGTGAATTTGATGCATAATACCGGCCTTATCTTACATTCTCATGTTCAAGGACAAACAGTTCTGTGATTTTGAAGCTGTTTACTCTTAGAAACATTGCCTGCTGACTATTAATGTTTGCTAAGGCAAGCGCCACTTTTGCTGTTGCTTATACTTGAAGTTAAGGGTTTATCAAAATTATAGATGTGAATATTACCCCAAATGAAGTGGCTTAGAGAGATGTGCTTTCCTGCATTAACTTACTTCACTTGGTGGATTATAAAACAAACTCATACTCACACTGGAGGGACCTTAGCCATATCTAGGAACCAGAATATCATACACACTGAGGTCTTTTGACTGGAACCTAAAACACTCAAGCAACCATATTCTACTGAGCTAAAAGACACAGATGACTAACAATTGCAAAGCAATATCATGTTAGCGTTTTGGTCTCGAGTCCCCTTTTTGTTTTCTGAGAATTTTTTTTTACGGTTGCTGCAGATGGTGTCCACTAATATACTAATCACCACTAATATATATAAAACAAATAATAATTGAAAGAGAAACTGTAATTTTGAATTTTATTTATGTTTCACAATGTGAGTGTGTTACTTTGTCCTGTATTTTTGAACAAATAAATGCAGCCTTGGTTGATTATCATAAAACCCGAAACATTTGAGCAGTCTATAATATTGTCTAAAAAACAACTTAAATATTTAATTAACATTTGTCAACTTTTATATATTTTTTATTTTTCTGTATACAGGAAGCTCCAGTCTTACCCAATGGTTCTTATGATGGCAACCTCCTGGTGAAATCCTCAGGAAAACTCACCCTGCTTCAGAAGATGCTCAAAAAACTGAAAGATGAAGGGCACAGGGTTCTCATCTTCTCTCAGGTATAGTTTATGGTACTTATTCCCTCTTTTAGAGCTTAGAATACCCTGTGAATAAAAACAACAACAACAAAAAAACTTAAATATGTGGCGGTCTTGCCTTTATTTCAGTGGAAGATTAATTAATTCGATGGTAAACTGTGAATAGAAAATAAGATCGGAGCTCATTCATCTTTTAAATGGAGTTGACAAATGGAAAGGCGGGGCCTATATTTATCTCCGCTTTATTGTTTAGTCCTTAGACTCTTTTCCCTCCCATTTTAAATTGCCTGTGGAATCTCTGCCTCCATTAATTTGATGAATGGCACAGGTAAAGGGAGGGTGTCTCGACCATTTTGCCACCCTTTTATTTCCCAAGTGCTTGAAAATAACCACACATATTAATGTTATTGCGTGTTGTATGTTTAAGTCCTTTAAACTTGATTAAAGAGGAGGGTTGTGTTTCTGTCCCCTCTCATTGTTGTATTGTGCAAAGATGGAATTCAGTATGAGCTGGCCAGCTGAGTTTGCTTAACATTTTGCTGCCATTTATCCCTTTGTTGGACCTCTCTGTTATCCTCCTGTTTGTGTCTTATCCTGCACTGTTGATCCCTTTCTCAGATGACAAAGATGCTAGATCTGCTAGAGGACTTCCTGGAGTTTGAGGGTTATAAATACGAGCGTATTGATGGGGGCATCACAGGGGGGCTGCGACAGGAGGCCATCGATCGCTTTAACGGTGAGGATGCCAGCAGTGAAGCCGCAGTGATGTCTGTGTGTGGGGGGGATAGTGGATACTAAGGCATTCATACTGACTGTCTGTCACCCTGTGTGAAGCACCCGGGGCTCAGCAGTTCTGTTTTCTACTGTCTACACGTGCTGGAGGATTGGGTATCAATCTGGCAACCGCAGACACAGTGATCATATATGACTCTGACTGGAACCCTCACAATGATATTCAGGTATTGCAAACACCAGTGCTGGGAAAGCTACTTTGAACGGTGACTTATAATTTAAAGTAGTTAATGTACTATTTTAGGAAGTATTTAGCTGGACTACAAGCTTCTTACAAAATGTAGCTACAGTAAAAAAACAAGTAATATATGTAAAATACATTTATTTCATACAAAGTATAGTTCAAATCTTTTAACACACACACACACACACACACACACACACACACATATATATATATATATATATATATATACTAACATATCACTCAAGACTTACTGATGTAAAAATTATAATTACACTTTTTTTGGAGTACTGCTTGTGCACAATGCACATTTCTTAATATTAAGTCTAAAATGTGTTTTAATGTCCCTGTATTGATGGAGACTGTCTCTTTAAATAATATCGGCCTTTAAATACAATATATTTAAAGTGCACCTGAAGTACACTTGCAATAGTTCCACTTTAGCACAATCAAATATACTACATTGTATCTTTAATTGGACCATGTCACTACTTCCGCACAATTAAAGTGCACAAAGTACAAAATGAATTGTTCAAATTTATAGCAGACTTTAGGTATACAAGTTTAAAATATCTAAAGTGCAATTGCAGGTTATTTTTTATTAAGTACATAAATATTTACATTATTTGTAGTATACTTAGCATTAAATTAATGTATTTCAAATCCATTTTAGTAAATTGATTTTTCACTAGGGTGAAGCTGTTTGAAGTGAAGTATGTATGTGTGTGTGTGATACAGTGTGTTATATATAGACATTATATTAAAAACTACGATGCTATGTTTATCTATAGCTCTATTACTTAATCATTGATTTTATTTTTCTTGTTTTTCTTTCACTTTTTCCTCTTCATCTGTCTTTTCTCTTTGTCCTTGCAGGCATTTAGCAGGGCACATCGTATCGGGCAAAATAAAAAGGTGATGATCTATCGCTTTGTAACTCGGGCATCCGTAGAGGAGCGTATTACCCAGGTAGCCAAGCGAAAGATGATGTTAACCCATCTGGTGGTGCGTCCCGGCTTGGGGTCCAAGACGGGCTCCATGTCCAAACAGGAACTAGACGACATCCTCAAGTTTGGCACTGAGGAGCTTTTTAAAGATGACGTTGAAGCCGCCAGAGCGATGGGTGAGCTGAAGTGGTTTACGATAAACATTTTGACACTTTGTGGATTCCGGTAGTTCATGTCCTAAATCTCTTCAGCGGGAGATAATAAAGAAGGAGAGGAGGGCAGTGTGATCCACTACGATGATAACGCCATATCCAAACTGCTGGACCGTAGCCAGGATGCCACCGAAGACACAGAGATCCAGAACATGAACGAGTACCTGAGCTCATTCAAGGTGGCTCAGTATGTTGTGAGAGAGGAGGATGGAGAGGTGAGATACAGATGCTTACTGCGTGTTCCTCATGCCTTTATCTAATAAACAAGGGATCAAAGATGGATGTTAGTCAAACCTTTCAAAATGAATACCTTAGACTACCTTTTCTTTCACTCTTATATGTTCAAGAAGGCATAGCCAATCAAGTTTCAGATTTTTTTTTTTTTTTTTTTTTTTTTACAAAAGCTTCTTAAACTGTTGTTTTGTTAACAGAGATATTATTGTGTTTAGGGGCAGCGGGACTTTGGCTTTGCTCAGATTTCAGACAAAAAGCTTCCGATGCAATGTTTAACCCCTTTTATTTTATTTTTTTTACATTTTACCTGATGCATGCACTACTATTAAAAAGTTTGGGGTCTGTACAGTTTTTTCTAGAGACATTAATAACATGCATTAGGATGCATTAAATCGTAAATATGTTTATAATGTTGTAGAAGATTTATATTTATATTTTAACTTTCTGTTCTTTTCAAGTATGCTGGGAAAAAAATATACCACATTTAGCAGCACAGCTGTTTCCAACTTTGATTATAAGAAGAAATCAGAATATAAGAATAATTTCTGATGCTAAAATGATGCTGAAAATTCCACTTTACCATCACAGGAAGGTTAAAATGTATAAAAAAAAATATTAAGTTGTAATAAGTTTGTATTTTATCAAATAAGTCTAACCAATAATTTCAAAAACATTTAAAAATCATATGCGGTATGTAATATCCTACAAAGGACACAAGAATGTGTACGAATGTGCTCATTTTGACTCTCTTTTTCTATTTTTGTGACATTCACTAGTGAATGCTGAGTGAGTGTCAGCCACTTTGGACATGAATGTGAAAAATATTGCTTGTTCTCTTATGCGTCTGAAGGGAAATGCCATTATAGACATGGGCAAAAGCTAAATTTCTAATTTTCCATCCTCATTTCATACTGACAGCGATTCCTGGAAATCTTCTGGGATTGTGCTGGTGCTAACATCCACACTATAGCAACCCATGTAGATGCACAGGTCACATTTTGTGGATTTGTGTGAATTTGTATAGAGCATAGTATACTATGCTTTGAATTACCTATATGCATTATTGAATAATTCAGTATAATATCAATGTATTGTTAATCATCTGTTACCATAACTGTACTATTGTACCAACACAGTCCTTTTTGTAAGGGATCTGTCTGTGTTGAAAAAAAAAAAACCTGCATTATGAAGGAAAAGCTTCATCCAACTTCATAATGGGACTAAATATTTACAAAAAAGTAATTATATTATGTCATATACAAATCCCAGATGTTTAGTATTATTGTTGGTATACAATAAATATAATTAGATTACTTGAAGTCAATAACAGGCCTGTGATAAATGATCTGCATTTGTATGTGTGTGTTCCTGCAGGAAGAGGTCCAGAGGGAGATTATTAAGCAGGAAGAGAATGTTGATCCAGACTACTGGGAGAAGCTCTTGAGGCACCATTACGAGCAACAGCAGGAGGATTTGGCACGGAACCTGGGCAAAGGGAAACGCATCCGCAAACAGGTCAACTATAATGACGCCTCTCAGGAGGACCAAGGTACCCGAACACAGATGCTGACTGTGCTATAACGCAGCACAAAGCTGTGCATATGAGTTTACAAACATTCCATCTCAATCCTGTTCTCAGAGTGGCAGGATGATCTTTCAGATAATCAATCTGAGTACTCCGTCGGGTCCGAGGATGAGGATGAAGATTTTGAGGAACGTCCTGAAGGTAGGCATCATTATATACTGTATGTATAAACACACACACACACACACACTCTAATGTTTAAAACTTTGGCGTCAGTGTGATTTTTGAAGAAATATATAATTATATTCAGCAATTTATTTCACATAATATTTTACATTTGTATTAAATAAGAGTAGCCTTGATGAGCATAAGAGACTTCTTTCAAAAACATAACAAAATCTTACTGACTTTCGTTGTACTTGGTACACACCTCAAGGAGGACGCAGACATTCTCGCAGACAGTTGAGGAGCGATCGGGACAAACCATTGCCTCCGTTGCTGGCTAGAGTTAGTGGAAACATAGAGGTAAATCTTCTTACAATATTGTGAAAAGAGAGAGTTTGTGCTTAATTCTTTGCTTCAGGTGAAGCTTTGGTTATTTACCTTTGGGATTTCAGGTTTTGGGATTTAACGCCCGGCAGCGGAAAGCCTTCCTGAATGCAATTATGCGCTGGGGTATGCCCCCACAAGATGCCTTCAACTCTCACTGGCTGGTCCGTGACCTGAGAGGGAAAAGTGAGAAAGAGTTCAGGTATGTGTGTGTTTCTCTGTTATAGTTTGTGTGTGTGTATATTTATACATGACATGACATTTTCACCAGATGTCGGTAACAATCCAAGTAGTTCATACATAGAAAGAAAACAATACAAATACGTTCAAAAAATAAGTTCTGTGTAATAAAATGAAAAAGACCCAGGGAAAATTATTGAGCTTAAATTTAATTAATATTTCGTACAAAAGCTTTTGTTGTTAATGACCACTTCAAGATGCCTCCTGTATGGAGAAACTAGTCACATTCATTTGTCAGGTCTGATTTTGGCCCATTCTTTCACACAAACAGTCTTGAAATCTTGAAGGTTCTGTGGGCCTCATGAACTCTGATCATTAGTTTCATTCTAGCAGCTTTATTTTCTTTCTCTGAAACCAGTTGAGAGTTCCCTTGGCTATGTGTTTGGGATCTTTGTCACACTGAAATGTCTATCCTTGTTTTCTATCGATCCTCTTAAATGTCTATCCTCTTAAAAAAAACTCTTCTGATAATTCTTTTTACTCAAAAAATCTTGCGAGGAGCACCTCGTTGCCTGTTTATGATGAAGTAATGTTCTTTCCACTTCCGGATTATGGCCCCAACAAGTGCTCACTGGAACATTCAGAAGTATAGAAGTCCATCCAATGCCATCAGTATGTTTTTCAACAATAAGGTTTCGAAGGTCTTGAGAGAGCTCTTTGCTTTTACCCATCATGAAATTTTCCTTGTGTGACACGTTGGCCATGAAACACATTTTTATAGGCCATCACTTGGGACTGAACCAACTGATATTAATTTCCACTGACAAGGGGCAGGATTGCTTTCTAATTACTGATAGATTTTTGCTGGTGTCTTTGCTTTCCATTTCTTTTTGCACCTCCCTTTCTTCATGTGTTCAATAATTTTTCCTGTGTCATTCCACTTTATTATACATAACTTAATTTCTGAATGTATTTGTATTGCTTTCTTTGTATGTATGCATTTCTTGGGTGCATCTGGTGAAAATTTCATGTCAACAGCACGTTTAGAAATATATTTACTGCGAAAAATGGTAACATGTTCAATACTTTACCCACTGTGTGTGTGTGTGTGTATATATATATCATTTATTAATTTAATAATTTTTATAATACACTAAATTTATAAAATAAATAAATAAATTATTTTAATAAATTATTAAATAAAATTAATAAAAAAATTTTTTACTTAAATGTTTTTTTTTTTTACATTGTCATTCATCGGTCTTTGTGTGTTTTTCAGGGCTTATGTATCTCTGTTCATGAGGCACCTGTGTGAGCCAGGGGCAGATGGAGCAGAGACATTTGCAGATGGAGTCCCGAGGGAAGGCCTATCCCGCCAACATGTTCTCACCCGGATCGGTGTCATGTCTCTGGTCCGCAAGAAGGTGATGAACTACTTACTGCATTTTATGAGCACTGGTTTTTTACTTTGATGGATAAATATCTAATTTGTTGGTTTGTTTATTTATGATTAATTAAAATTATGTACTTTAACATTCTATGGCATTATGCACGTGATTGAACATTTGTAAAAAATAATATTTATAAAAGAATAAAATTGCAGCTTGAATTTGATTAAATTTGACATAAAACACTCTACCGATATGTGAATGTGTGTATAGGTTCAGGAGTTTGAGCATGTGAATGGGAAGTTTAGTACACCGGATTTGATTCCTGTGGGATTGGAGCTGAAAAAACTTACAGAAAGTGTCTCGTCGGACCCCAGTACGCCTGTTCCTGCCAGTCCGGTTCCGACTCAACCCAGCACACCTGTTCCTTCAGGTGTGTGAAAGTGTGTGTGTGTGTGTGTGTGTTAGGGCTGGGTAAAAATTTCTCATTTTTAATCGATTCTCATTTTTACGAAACATTATTGATTCTTAAATCCCAAAAATCGAAAAGTCTGTTTTCAGTTAACGAATGGAACAATGTAGCGTGCCTCCCATCCAATAAATCACTGTAAGCTTTGTGTTTTGTTACTTTTTATATGAAACAAAGTCTCAGATTTCAAATTCTGTCATTTTGTTTTACAATGTTCACTCAATCAGTGTTTCAACCACAGAAGGAAGTCAATAAATCTGCTTGTTAACAGCTGAATGTCACGCAACATCGTATTTAATCATCATTTTACTGAATATATGCACCATATGACATATTCATTAGCATTTTTACTGTTTATTTATTCTATAATCTGTCAAGTTTTTATGACCGCCACCATTTAAATGTTTATATTTCAAAAAGCTAATTGGAGAAGAAATATAATTATGTAATTGTAAAGTTAGTATTATCTTATTAGTAACAACCTGACTCATTAGTTTTATATTTTTCCTTGAGAAAATATGCCATAAATTGTCCCTGATATGTATCCAGAATAATTGAATCAAATCGAAATGGAATCACAGACTTGGGAATCAAAAGCAAATTGATTAATGAACTTTATCCCAAAACCCAGCCCTAGTGTGTGTGCGTATGTCCACGACTGGTTGTTTGTGGTTAACTGGACAGTAACATTTGTTTTTACAGAAAAGACAGAGTCAGTGTCCGGTTCTCAAGAAGACAAGGAGATTACAGAACCAGAGAGTACCAAATCCCTGGACCCTGAGGTCAGACTGAAGTCATCCAAAAATATCTTCTTCTTTTTTTCTTGTCCTTATTAAAATCTATATCTGCTTACAGCAGCCAGTTATGCCAGAACCCTCCACAGCACCAGAGAAGACCAGTGAGGCAGAAGAACCAAAAAGCGGAAGTCCAGAAGGAAAAGTAATGGAAGAGAGTGAGAAGAATGACACCCCTATTGTCCATTCAGAGCCATCGTCCAATCAACCACAGCCGCCCAGTAAGCCTAGTGAGCAGTCATCCAATCAGACACCTTCAGGTGAGGGTTCTAGACCATGCATATTATTCTATAAAATATTTCTCTCAATAAACAAAATATTAAAATATTTTGTTTATTCAAGACTGTGGTAAAGAGAAAGAAACGTCTTCGGAGAGAGCGGAAAATAAACCCAGCCCAGCAAAAATAGATGATAAGGAGCAAAAACCAGGTCAGTATTTGTTCATTGTGTTTCCAGATATAGAATAAAAGGAGCGGTCGAGATTCCAGATCCATTTTATCTTCAGACTGGCACCTTAAAAAAACATAACATAAACATAAACAAAACTAAATGGGTACAAAACTGTACCTAAACCTTTTTTAACAAATGTAAATGTCAGAAAAAGGAGGTGCTTAAACTTCAGATGTTTGTTGCACAGATCCCCTGTTATCAAATTATTTTTGTTTAGATAACTTCTTTCAGATTTTTGTATTTTTACAGCATTAAAAATTAAACAGACATCCTAATTAAATAGTCAAAATTTAGAAAATAAACATATATTTGATAAATGATCAAATAAAAATATATAAAATAAAGTTGTTTTTTTATAAATGTAAAAAACGTTTTTTGACAAAAAATGTGTGTTTGACAAAATGTGTGTAAAAATTGGAAGGAGATTTCTATGTCAGTTTAATAATAAAAAGTGAACCGAATAAAAAATAAAAAGTACCACCCACTTCTGTGTCAAACTGTGTAGTTTCTGAAGCCATTCCTGATGATGTAAAATCTGAAGGCCCTCCTGAGAACCAACTGAATGGAGAGAAAGACTCAAGGGACGACGTGGATGAGAGCCACAGAGATGATAAGAACAGCGTCAAGACTCGTTTCATGTTTAACATCGCAGATGGAGGATTCACAGGTGAGTTGTAGTCTTATTGACGATGTTCTGATTTGCTGTCTCGCTTCAACGGTGTGTCAACACATCGGTTACGTATTGAATCATGGACAGCAGATGAAAAATTCTGGTGAATGATAGGAGAGATCAAGAATGCATGGATGTGCATGAGTGTTTACGTGTTTTCAGAATTGCACACGCTATGGCAGAACGAGGAGCGCGCAGCTGTATCATCTGGCAAAATGTACGACATCTGGCACCGTCGCCATGACTACTGGCTGCTAGCTGGCATCGTAACGTATCCTCACTGTTCCTTCCATTGCGCATTTGAGCTGTCTTATTATTCCTTTAATCATTTCAACAACAACAACAAAAAATCTTCAGGTTGTGAGCTTCATTGTAATTGTGAGTAAAGTATTTTCAGTATATGAAGCAAATCCTTAACCAGGTGCTCTCAGACATGGCTATGCCCGCTGGCAGGACATTCAGAACGACCCACGGTACGCCATCCTCAATGAGCCTTTCAAGACTGAAATGCACAAAGGGAACTACTTAGAAATGAAGAATAAATTTCTTGCCAGACGTTTTAAGGTACAAGTTACAAGTGTGTTTTATTGGAATCCATTCAAAATAGACTTTTATATTCACACATTCTTCATCCACATTTTAGCTCCTGGAACAGGCTTTGGTAATTGAGGAGCAGCTTCGGCGTGCGGCATACCTGAATATGACTCAGGATCCCGGTCACCACGCCATGGCCCTCAACACACGTTTCGCAGAGGTGGAGTGCCTGGCTGAGTCCCATCAGCACCTCTCCAAAGAGTCACTGGCTGGTAACAAGCCAGCCAATGCTGTGCTGCACAAAGGTCATTTTCTAAAAATATAATAAACACCCTGATGCTTGGAACTGCCCCATGTTGCTTGCTGTTCATAACAATAGCTTGATCAACCGAACAGAAACTAAATGTACATTTAAAAAAAAAAAAAAAAAAGTTAAAAACAGTTTTCTTTGTTGTTCACTGGTGTTGTTTCAGTGTTGAATCAGCTGGAGGAACTGTTAAGCGATATGAAGGCTGATGTGACGCGGTTGCCCTCCATGCTTTCGCGGGTCCCACCCGTGTCCGCCCGGCTCCAGATGTCCGAGCGGGGCATCCTCAGCAGACTCACCAGCCGGGGCAACGAGCCGCCACCTCAGCAGGTCAGCGTCACACGTCTTTTGCCATATGTGCAATCCATATAAGATGAATAATAGAGGGTCCTCATATAAGAATGTTCTGTTTCATCTCCCCTCAGCCTTTCCCTCAGGGCTCTTTCGGCTGTTCTCAGATGTATAATAGTGGTTTCGCCGGAGGGTTCCGTGGACCTGGAGGCACTGCGATGGTGAACTACAGCCAGATGCCCCTGGGGCCGTACGTCAGCGGTTAGTGGCCTATATTAGCTTTGAAATGAAGAGCACATAATAATCAAAAACCTAGTGGTCTGGTTAAAGGAACAGTACACTAAAAAATGAACAGTTTTTCAACATTTAAGGCCTGTTCTCACCAAGACAATAACTATAAAGATAACTATAGCGATAACTGTATGAACATCCACTCCAAAGCACAATATATTGCAGTATGTGCGTATTATTCTGGAATGTGCATTTGAAAAATTACTAGTGAGTGCTCTTCCCTCAACCTGAAAATATTTTAATTGATGTTTTTATGGATTTTTATGCACTGTAATGTATGTTTTTTGTATGTTTCTCAGGAGATATTAATTCTCCTGTCAGGTTGTAGTTGAAAATAAAAACTTGTCTGGTTAAAGGTTAAATAAATAAAATCAACGATTACATTCTGTTTATTATATGTATGTGTTGTGTTTGTTGTAGTAGTTGCATGGACTCTTCTTTTACATTTAAAATTATTATTAAAATGATGTTTTTGTTATTGTAGTTATTGTCGTTGGTGAGTACGGGCCTTTACTCGTCTTCGTGCCATTCCAAACATTTTGAAAAATGCCCACAGAATTTTCAAAATATCTTTTTGAATATCTTTTATCTGTGTTCTGCAGAAGGAGCTGGTTTATCCGAAACAGATGACACCAACAGTAAACTAGTGCACAGATATCTACAGTACATCAATCTCTAGTTTGTTACCAAGGGAACTTTCGGAGATTCTGTGATTAGTTTTTTTTTTTGTTATTGTTAAATAAAATTAAAACTACTGAATTTAAATAAATATTAACTGAAATTAATGTTTATACTAAAATTACTTAAACTAATACAAAAGTACGTAACAAATTACTAAAACTAGAATTAAAATATCATGAAAAAAGCTAAATCAAAATATTAATACGATGAAATTACTAAATGACGAAATTACTAAATTACACATGACGAAATTAATAAAAATATCAAGACAAAAGCTAAATCAAAACGATAATGCATTCTATAATAGCATACAAATAATACTAATATAACACTGTGGGCAAGCAGTCTGAGAATAAGATTTAGCTGACTGAGAAAGTCATTAAATAGATTAATACTGTATATAGAAATTTTATTCTTCTGTTTACTTCTTCTTAGTGTCCTCAAACGGACCTCCGGGCCCAAGCAGTCACCTAGAGAAGAAGACCAATGATGCTCTGCGAGATGTGGCCACACCTGATCTGAAATCAGGCAAACCTAGTGATGTTATATGCATTGAGGACTAGCACGCAGCCATTCCGTACTCTTTCTGTACAATAGGACAGAACTGTGGAGAACTCCTCCAAACGATAAATATTAAACAGCAAACCTTATCATTTGCACTTTTGTCTTTCAGAATCTATACTTGTACGCACCTGTAAGTTTTATTCAGCAGAGTTCAGTTTTTTTTCTTATTTTTCAACTTCTACAAATATCTTGTTCAGTTACTAAGGACGCTTATGAAGAGGGCACCATTGTTTTATTTTTATTTTTTTTATTATAATTATTATTTTTACATCATGGCTGGTTTTTCTTGGCCATGAAGATTTTTTCTTCTCTGCTAACAATGAGCCATCTGGAGGTGCAACTAGTTTCTGGCCAGCCTGTGCTTTGCTCCTGACTATGCTCATGGACTGTGTATCGTTGCTGCCCCTGCAGGTTATTGCTGTGTAGTGCATCTAAAGACAGAATAGTGCAATGACAAAGATGATTTTACAGTACGTCACCACTCATGTTTCCTTTTTCAGTTGTTCTGAATTGTTTTTTTTAAGTTTAAATTCCTCTTTGAAGAGAAAAAGAGCATTGACCATGAATGTTAAAAAATTCTTTACATTATGAAAAAAGAGTGTACACTTAAAATTATCAGTATCCTAAGATCATAAGAGCTGCCTTGTGTTAAATCACATGGAGTACTAAATAATACTCACTATAAAAAATGACAGATTGCACCACAGTATGGATAGAGTATGGAATTACATTTGCTTCAATAAAAATGAATGAAACGTTATAAACCTGAACGTAACTTTTTCAGAAACTATCAAAAATATGCCATTACAAAAGAAGAAAAACACAATGAAAATGAAAAAAATTAACACAGTTGCACAAATGTAACGGGCTCTTCAAATATGCTTCATTTTTGTTAATGGTTTTCAAAGATTCGTTTTCGCTGATCGTGGATTCTTGAATGCATTGCCACAGATTTCGCTTTTGCTTCGCAGTTTTTCATTTCAGTGCGAGCCACTGAGTGACGTCTGTACTTCCCGGTCAGAGAGCACCTGTCCATCAAAAGCTGACTATCGAATCAGAGTAGATCACTGTTAGCCCCGCCCCCACGAGAGGTTTGTGTCAAAACTCCAAACTGCAAAGCAAAAGCGAAATCTGTGGCAATGCATTCAGAATCCACGATCAGCGAAAACGAATCTTAGAAAAACATTAACAAAAATGAAGCATATTTGAAGAGCCTGTTACATTTGTGTGACTGAGATCATTTTTCTTCTTTTGTAATGGCATATGTTTGATAATTTCTGAAAAAGTTACGTTCAGTTTTATAAAGTTACGTTCATTATTATTGAACTAAATGTAATTCAATAATAGAGCAGTATTAAATCAATGGCAAATGAAATGTTTCATGAACTATGAGCTAATAGTTTGAAAATCTTGAAAAAAATTAACACAACTTTAATGGAAGGTTTCATTTTAAATGCAATGTGTACGCTATTCAAATAATCTGGCAAGCTGTTGAATACTTCAAAAATATTTTGATATGTCCCTTGGTTTGTAAAAAGCAAAACAAAATTATTTAAAGTAATTCACTTGCCATGGAAATGTATAGGGTAATTATACAGACTTTAACGTGGAAAAAAAAGTCTGCACACAATTCCATAAGCCTGGAAATTTTGGTTACGTATAAAAGCAGTCTCACAACTTTGTATGTTCAGTTGTTTTATATAAATTCGGTTTAATTTCAATTTTGCTGAATAAGTCATGTAGGTGCTTCAACACAATACAAGTTTCACATTTCTGGTACAATGCATTTTTGTAAAGGCATTTTGTTTGATTTTACAAAGTGAGGGACACTTCTCAAAAAGAAATGATATTCTATTATTCTAATATTGTTACGTACTTTTATAATATTATATTCATGCAATCAACAGCATGTCTGGAATATTTCTGTTTTTAGTTTCTGGAACAAAGTGAATAATGTTCCACAGGGAGATTCGTGCATTGTTTCGACCATGTTCTTGAATTCCTCACATTCAGCTCCTTTTCATTTGTAAACTTGATTCTCCCCGTTTTGTATCATTAATATCATATCCTTTTATTGTCAGATGCATTTTGCTTGACATTTTGTGAATTGCTGAAAACATGGACCCTAAGTGCGTTGGTTTTACTAAGCCAAGCTTATGGATAGTGTTGACTTGATTGTTCTGGTGCCATAAGTGGTATGTATATGAATTGTTTTTGTTTCAATTTGAAATAATATGCCTTGTGTAACTGTCTTTAAGCAGCGCACTTTATATGGAGATCAGATGTTACCATAAAGACGGCATCTCCTATGTGCCATTTCAAACGCAGTAGAAACCTCTTTTAATAACTTCTATACTCAGTTTCAGTCTGTGGTATGTCATGTTAATTAATGTAGGCAAAGTATTCTGTTTGTTTACTGCATCTCAGCATCAATGTAAATGGCACTGAAGTGTCATGGCTGACCGTAAACGGGATCAGAGCTTCATTTGCAGTAGTTTTAACTTAAGGGGTTCAAGATGATCATTTTTGTGTAAACTATGAATGTGGAGAAAATGCAGTTAAATGTTCACATGCACACTTGCGCTAGAAAAAAACTCAAATGATTTCAATGAAACACAAAGACCGCCTCAAGAGTCAAGGGACCTTAAATCCAAGGTTATAAAGAGAGTGTCAGCAGTATAAAATGTGTTGTGAAATTGAGTTTTGGTTTAATCATGTGTAATGAGTTTACACCATTTCAATCGTACTTTTTATCACAGTATTGCTATTGACATTAAGCTCCATTTAAATGCAATCAAACTGAAGCCAAAATGAATGTATGAAGTAATTAAAAAGCTTCAGTCTAATATTAGAGAAGTCTTTTCAGTCAAGTACACTAGGCTTCAAAAGCTACCAAAAGACCCTGGTCTAGACACCTTTGTTGCAACAAACG
Organism: Carassius gibelio; assembly: GCF_023724105.1. NCBI lineage: Eukaryota > Metazoa > Chordata > Actinopteri > Cypriniformes > Cyprinidae > Carassius > Carassius gibelio. Next base: position 14,403,556 of record NC_068406.1, read on the forward strand.
CATAACATGTGAGATGTCTTTAGATTACTTTAAACCAGAGGGATCTATGTCCTGGTCTCTAAACAGCTGTGGGGGTAAAACAAAAAAAGTAAACAGTATTGTTATTCTGAAGAGATAGGAATATCAAAAACAGATAAGTGAATTACTATCATTTCACTTTGTACTCAGTGTATTTGTTTAATGTTTTAATAAATCCTCTCCAATAATTTTGCCAGTGTTTGCTTCTAATTTAAGTCTAAGATCCTGTGGTGAACTAATTAATAAAAATTCAAAGTCATGTTTTTGCATCGCGTGTGTGTGTTTGTGTGGATGGCTGGTCTGACAGGTCTTAGAAAAGGTGCCACTGTAGTATCTGACAGTTACTGTCTTATTGCAAATACAGGTCCTGCTAAAAAAAATTAGCATATTGTGAAAAAGTTCATTATTTTCCATTATGTAATGATACAAATTGAACTTTCATATATTTTAGATTCATTGCACACCAACTGAATTATTTCAGGTCTTTTATTGTTTTAATACTGAGGATTTTGGCATACAGCTCATGAAAACCCAAAATTCCTATCTCAGCATATTTCATCCGACCAATAAAAGAAAAGTGTTTTTAATACAAAAAAAAGTCAACCTTCAAATAATTATGTTCAGTTATGCACTCAATAGTTGGTCTGGAATCCTTTTGCAGAAATGACTGCTTCAATGCGGCGTGGCATGGAGGCAATCAGCCTGTGGCACTGCTGAGGTGTTATGGAGGCCAGGAAGCTTCGATAGCGGCCTTAAGCTCATCCAGAGTGTTGGGTCTTGTGTCACTCAACTTTCTCTTCACAATATCCCACAGATTCTCTATGGGGTTCAGGTCAGGAGAGTTGGCAGGCCAATTGAGCAGAGTAATACCATGGTCAGTAAACCATTTACCAGTGGTTTTGGCACTGTGAGCAGGTGCCAGGTCGTGCTGAAAAACGAAATCTTCATCTCCATTAAGCTCTTCAGCAGATGGAAGCATGAAGTGCTCCAAAATCTCCTGATAGCTAGCTTCATTGACCCTGCCCTTGATAAAACACAGTGGACCAACACCAGCAGCTGACATGGCACCCCAGACCATCACTGACTGTGGGCACTTGACACTGGTCTTAAGGCATTTTGGCATTTCCTTCTCCCCAGTCTTCCTCCAGACTTTGGCACCTTGATTTCCGAATGACTTTAGTACTTTGGACCACTGAGCAACAGTCCAGTGCTGCTTCTCTGTAGCCCATTTCCTGCACACGCCTGTGCACGGTGGCTCTGGATGTTTCTACTCCAGACTCAGTCCACTGCTTCCGCAGGTCCCCCAAGGTCTGGAATCGGTCCTTCTCCACAATCTTCCTCAGGGTCCGGTCACCTCTTCTCGTTCTGCAGCGTTTTTTGCCACACTTTTTCCTTCCCACAGACTTCCCACTGAGGTGCCTTGATACAGCACTCTGGGAACAGCCTATTCGTTCAGAAATTTCTTTCTGTGTCTTACCCTCTTGCTTGAGGGTGTCAATGATGGCCTTCTGGACAGCAGTCAGGTCAGCAGTCTTACCCATGATTGCGGTTTTGAGTAATGAACCAGGCTGGGAGTTTTTAAAAGCCTCAGGAATCTTTTGCAGGTGTTTAGAGTTAATTAGTTGATTCAGATGATTAGGTTAATAGCTCGTTTAGAGAACCTTTTCATGATACGCAACATTTTTTTTTTTTTTTTTGAGTTTTCATGAGCTGTATGCCAAAATCATCAGTATTAAAACAATAAAAGACCTGAAATATTTCAGTCGGTGTGCAATGAATCTAAAATATATGAAAGTTTAATTTTTATCATTACATTATGGAAAAGAATGAACTTTTTCACAATATGCAAATTTTTTAGAAGGACCTGTAATAGATGTTTAGGTGATTTATTTAATAGTGGGAAATTACAGAGAAAACATTAGTCTCTAAATATAGTTTTTAGACCACAAACGAGTCCTCTGCTCATCTAAATTGACAAAGCCAGTGAAAATCAAAACACACTCACACACAAATCATTAAATCACGAAAGACAGCAGTTATACAGCTCTGAATTCACTTGTTGCAAACGCCTCACACCTGAAGACAAACTCTTGCTTTAAGTTGGGAAAGCAGTGGTTTTGGATCCCGAAAGCCATGTTGAAGAGACAGCAAAGAAGTCTCATAGCCAGAAGGAATAAACATAACTAGCTTGCTCCAGGGCCTGGGAATCAAGACTGGAAACTTGACTCTTCTGGCATAGAGAGCTGAAACCCAGTGTGGGCCAGCTGAGATGTGGGCTTACACTGACTGGTAGCTGGCTTGTGCGGATTGTAAGCCACTTGGCTGGGACACCGACTGATAACAGGCTTTTGCTGACTGGTAGCTGCCTTGTGCTGACTGCAGGCCACTTTTTTGTTACAGTCGGGTAATGAGCCTGTCCTGGTTGTTCAAGGCTAGTGGGCAGGGATAGAGACTGGTAACCAGCTTATGCTGACTGTAGGCTGATGGGATATGATGGAGGTTTGTAACGTGCCTGTCCACCAGGATGAGACACAGACTGGTAATGTGTTTGGGCTGGTCCATCCTCTGCTCCACAATGATTTGTCAGATATGGTGAAGAAAACAAGTCCGACCACTAGATGTCGCCAATGTGCATTCTATTGAAAGCTTCGAGTAATGAACCGTTTTTCGGCACAATTTCATGAAAGCCTCAAACTCTTCAGAATTCATTTGATTGAATTGGTCGAAAGTACCTAGGCACTATTATCGATAATAAATTACATTTTGCCAATAGATTGTGTAAGATGAGCCAATAAAGACTTTGTCTGCGGAAATGAGCCAAATTAAATATTGATAAGACATTGATGACTGATTTTTATAAGGCATACTTTATGTGGAATCGATTTGAACTTTTTCACTGATTTGCTGGTCTGTCTTTTTAAAGGTCAAACAAAAGAATTCTCTATCAAATGTTGTCACTTACTGCAGTAAAGTAATGTGTGTGGAATTACCTGGCATTTCAGATTTGTTTGACATTCAGGTGATAAAGAAAGCACATCACATCATATCTGACACATCTCACCCTCTTCATGATTCATCTCAGACCCTCCTCAGGACCCTCTAGCTAAAACAAACAGATTTCAATTTGTGTTTGTTCCATATGCCATCAATTTGCTTAATTAAAATAGAAAGAGGTCGTTTTTAATGTTTTGTCCTTTCTTAATGTGCTATTAATGTTGAGCATTTGTCTGTCTTGCCTGTATGTGGTATAAAAAATATCATGCTGCAGAACAAACTGCCCCTAAGGGGGCAATAAAGTTTTTACAATCAGTTGTCAAGAAAACCTGTAATATACAATTATTAGGTTCAGGTGTCAAAGCCATTATCACAGTAAAATCGCTAACTCTACGTTCCAAAATTCATACTATCCATGCTAAATAGTGTGCGAGATTAGAATTAGTGTGTACCAAGGTATAGTAGGCTATTTTGAAAACGTAGGCTACAACAATTTTTTTTTTTTTTTTTGCACAGACTGAAAGTAAAGGAATTTTGTTTCTGTATTGTGTGTGGGTCTAAACTGCATTTAGAGATATGCCTTCACAATGTACCGTACTGCCAGATTGTGAATTTCATGAATGCAAAACAAAATAAAAAATAAATAAAAATTTAATGGTCATTTAATTTCATTTGATAACAGAAATTAAAGTGAAAATCGCTTTAGAGTTGCCATAATTTATAATATGTACATTTATATGATTCTTTGTGTATTTTATCTTGCTGGCTGGCTCTGTTCATTGGATGGTGGATCGCTGATGCCCCCTGCAGTTTATTGGTATGTATTTCAGGTAAACTCAGTTTGTCATTTCCTTACTTAAAGATTTCGGAGGGAGTGTTTGTTTTTCTTCATACTGGAAATATAGTTTTTTCCACAGTTTTTAATAGCTGTTTGCCAAAAAACATTTAAGGTCACAGTTGTAATAACTTACAGTAACGTACAGTAAAAAGACCTTTCTACTGATTCTGAAAAACCCCAGAAGAAAGTTGTCCCTGATCATCTGGCTGAACGTTCCACAGTCCTGCTGCAGGGAGACATAACGACCACATATGTGGTCAGAGGAATAAACTACGATGTCCATAACGCACTGTAAGAGGCCTAAGACAGTGCTACAGGGAGACAGGAAGAACAGTTGATCGCCCTTGCTGTGTCAACCCATGTGTCATCTGAGATATGTTTGAGAACCTTGGATGAAAAGTGAGGTAATGTCTTACAGCGAGGATGAGATGCACAGTAGCAGCAGCTGGTGGCTACACAAGATACTAAGTTCCAGTTATTTTTTGAATTTTGAGCCCCCTCTTTGTTCAGGGACTCATTCCATTTGTTTAACAAATTAAAACATCTGTTTGTCTTAGTTGTTTGACTAGATAATAACATTAAGTAGATTTAGACTTTCTGGAGTTATATGCACACTATGACAACCACCTAGAAATACATACTAGTGATGTCATTGTATAATAAAACTGTGTACAGGACACAAACTAGTTTGCCACAACTAAGGGAACACCACACAAAGATGAAAATCTAACATGAGGTAAATATTTGCGCCAATCTAGAACTTCCACAGACCAGAGATATTTAACTTCCATTAATATTAGAAAAAAAAAAAAAGTATTCCCCTACGTGTCCTAGAAGCGATCACACACCTAACATAATTTATTCCTACATCAGTAGACCACATTTAAACCCTTTGAGGACTTGGATAGCAGAAAAGAAAAATGGCAAACAACAAAACGACAAGTCTGTTTAAGTGATTTATAAAAAAAAAAGAAAAACACTCAGAGACCCACTGAACAAGGTTAACTCAACTCTGCAGCTATAAGTGCGCTTGTTGCAATAGTCTCCACATACCTGGTGATAAGCGCTTGTTTAGAGTAGTCTGGGAACATAGTGGTGCTGTATCCTGAATGTCAGGCTGCACAGACGGTGACACAGACTCATAGTTTGAAGCAAGATGCACATTACCAGGTTGCTCTTGGGGTTGGGAACCAAAACTGGAAAGAGACTCATAACTTGACTGCTCTGGCGTAGAAAAGTGCTGGAATCTACGCCGAATAGAAACAGACTGGCCACTGGGCTGGGGCACAGACTGGCAGTGTGCTTGTGCTGACTGCAGGCCACTGGGCTGGGAGCTAGCTGATATCGGGTCTCACCTGGTTTTTGGCCACTGGGCTGCGGCACAGACTGGACGTGTGCTTGTGCTGACTGCAGGGCACTAGGCTGAGACACAGGGTGCTTCTCAAACAGGAAAACTCCCTTCTAGTTCAGTCCTTCAGAGTTTCGTAGGCTAAGGTCCTCCTCAGCATTAAACGCTAGAATGAGACACTCTAGTAAGTGCACGTGGCTACGTCACATATGTTCCCCATTACAGCCCATTACAAACCGTTATATTATTTAGCTTTCTATTAATGCAATACAATGAGTCACAGTAAGTTTAGTAAGTAATTTACACCAAAACAAAAGATAACCTCTATCCTTTAATGTCGAAAACATTTCTGTCTTACATCTCATAATAAATTCAGACAAGCTCAGTACTGACTCATGTTTCATCAGTTTATTTTCATGAAATGGAATGGGTACAAAGGATTGTGGGTGACTGAAGGTCGTGGAGGATACATCCCATGCATCCTTCAAATTCAGCTGAATGAAGGACGTGAAACGAAGGCTGCCTCCCAAGGGTCCTTCCGATTAAGATGGTCTTCGGTGACATTTGATGACGTGTTAGGCTATATATGCAGTACTGCAGTCTTCATAGGTTGCAGCCTTCTGTTTGAGAAGCACCCACAGATTGGTAGCTGGTTTGTTCTGACTGCATGTCACTAGGCTGGGGCACAGACTGGAAGCTGGCTTGTGCTGATTTGTAGCTGGTTTGTGCTGACTGCAGGCCACTGGGCTGGGAGACAGGCTGATATCTGGTCTGTCCTGGTTTTTGGCCACTGGGCTGGGCCACATACTGGTACCTGGGCCACAGATTCATTTTTTTTATTTTTATATATATATATATTTCAGTTTCACAAAGAAATGTGCAGCAATAGTCTAAATTCTATTAACCATAGACCTAGACTACCAGATTATATTACGCATGATGTAGACAGCATTCGAATTAAGTTTATCATAAATAAACATAACATTAAATTCATAAAATAAAATGGAAAATAAAATATTTTAACCATTTTTAACCATAGTCTCTAGACTATAGACTATTTTACTTTGCACTCAGTGTGTATTTTCTTAATGGGTCATATAAATATTTACATTTCTGTGTAAATATTTCATAAATCTGTTTGTACACAATTTGTGTTTGTTCTAATTAAATGAATGCCGTTTTAGTTTAACCTAAGAAAATTAGGTACTGAAATGTTACATGACTTCTACACAAACATAGTTGTAATATGTTTTAATAATAATAATACATCTTCAATAAGGTTTTTTTCAATTAATTCTCTATTTACAAAACAATCCAAATGTTTTTCAACATTATAGTTTCAAAAAGTATTTTTCAAAATGTATCATTTAAAATGTTTTTCAAAGACATAATTTATTTATAAATGATGAATTGCACAATACTCAATGTTCACCCACTTAGCTAATACTATTGATTCCACTTTTGGCCAGCTTAGAGATGCTGTAATCCCTTTCTCTGTTTCTGTCTGTCTCTCTCCCTCCCTTCCATGCTTGTCATACTCTGTTTTTCCTTTTAGCTCTCTAGACCCTGCCCCTTGGTCATCTAACCTGACTCTAATTGGATGACAAGTCTGCCAGCAGCTCAGCCATTGGTGGAGCTTAACAGCCATTATACTTGTTCAGAAGGGCTGTAACTGTCCAACAGCAGGGGAGGGAAGAAGGAGAGAAAAGAAGGGAGTGACGGAAGCCTACGAGAGCGAGGAGGAGTGGAGCGGTTAGTGCATGGAGTAGGGAACTTGCTGCCTGTGGGAAAATAAACAGCACAGGGTATTTGCCGCCCTCTCAGAGGCCTCAGTCCGGCAGCAGCGGATAAACGGAGGATGAGAATTTCAAGGAGGCAGCTGATTTCATAGCAGGAAGTGCATGGGAGGTTGCTGGGATTAAAGTCCCTCTTGGGAGGTGCTGAAGCTTTCCTGTGGAAGTACTACTGAGGACAAAAAGGTGAGTTATGCTGTTCATTAGTCTATCAATTTCACTTTTTTAGTGCACACCAATGCTCTAAGTTTGCTTCTCGTTCATGCAACAAAGGCAGGGGCACCATGAAAAGGGGTCTTTTCTCTAGAGTGGGGGTAGGAGCAGAGAAGACAGAAGAGGCGACTGTGCACTCTCCCTAATTTCAGTGGCTCATTGGGAAACAGTGGGACCCCCCCACTCCCCGAAACCCTCTCACCGGCCGTTAAAGAGAAAATAATTTACTCATCCTCATGTCATCCCAGACCTTGTATGACTTTCAGTGGAACTCAAAAGATAATATTTTGCGTATATTTCACTTGTTCTCTGTTACAGAAGAATGAAAGTCAAAGAGCTTAGAAACAATATGAGGGTTAGGAAATAATTTTTGAGGGTAAACTATCCCTTTACCCCACTGCTAACCAGACACAGATGCAACTATCAGGTGCTAAACGCGAACTGGGAATTGAATATTTTCAGACTCTATGTAAAACCACATATCTGATTTAGAGAGAAATTAGAGCAGCTTTTATGGACTAATTCCAACATAAGATTCATAATCACATACTTGTGTAGGACTGAGGGGCCTCACAACCCCAGCACTCCTAATCTGCATCTAGCTGCCACTCAACTTTCACCGACTTCCTTTTACCCGATTCCAAAATTAGACAGTTTAAAAATGGGCCATGTTATGTTTCCCTCCTTTTTTTTTTCTCAATGACAGTTCAGCGTCATTAGCAGTCCATGCATGTCCGAGAGAAAGCTGCAGTACAAATGCACTCTGTCAGTTGTCTCTTCAATCCAAAGGGGGTTTTGGGCCCTCTGGGATGACAGAGGCATATGTACAAACACAGGGGCCTCCTAGTGCATGTGATACTGGATATTGGGTGGAGGGAGCTTCATCCACATGTTAATGAGAATTTGAAGGTTTCCGTCAGGCACCCTGAGGCGTGTGAGAAAGTCTTCAGAAAGTGAAAGATTTTGTATGAAGCCCTCTGTCCTGTTAGAGAACACATTACGCAACTACATCAGAGACACGAAACACTATATGTTCAGAAGGTGAAAGAGGAGCTTGAGCTTTTATGTGATTGTTTCTATAGATGTAAAGACAGAATCGAACAGATCTTTTGAACTTGTGCATGACAAACCACATTATGCTTTGAAGGTTTGAGGATGTGAATGAACAATCTGACTGAACAATGACTTGTTACATGACTCTCTTTGTTGTGTGTTTTATGGTTATATGTGTTTTGGCATCATTATTATCGGGTGGCCAGTGGAATTCCTTGCTACAGTCATTTACACATGACTATGCATTTTATTTTAAAGTTGCAATGGAACAGAACTAGCAACAGATGTTTATTATTATTGTTATTATTATTTATTTTAATTGAGCCAATAATTTGACTATAACTACCAAAAGAAAAAAGAAAAAAAAAACTTGATTTTATACACCAGCTGTTGATGGATTTTAAATGAAGGTAAATTAACAATAGCTGATTTGTGAATTTTTATACATATTATGTTGATATTTTTTGTTGTTGTTGTTGCTTATCAAAGCTGCTTTATATATTATGAGTTACAATAAAATATTTTTTTTTCCCTAAATAAAACATATATGCACACATAAATTGTTTACAGCCAGATCTATAACATGAATTTAAATAAACAGACTGAACTTTCATTTCATCCTGACTTTAGCATACTATAATAATATTATAATAATAATCATTTATTTATATAGCGCCTCTCCAGTCCTCAAGGTCATTTTACAGTGAAGATAATCTTTGAAAAAAGGAATCTCAGTATACTAAACAAACACAAGTTTTAATAAGTGGTTTAAATTCAAGAATAGTATTGACAAGCGAAGAGATCGGTGAAGAGAGTTCCAGAGTTTGGGTGCAGCAACATTGAATGATCGACCCCCAAATTGAGCCAAGTTGATATCGAGGGATACTGAGAAGATCAGAATCAGAGGGGTGTAATGATCGAGCTGGGGTGTACAGGAGGAGCAGTTCACAGAGATACCAGGAAGCCAATCGAGATTTAACAAAACTGGAGTGATCTGGGTAGAGTGCTTGGTGTGGGTGAGTAGTCTAGCCGCAGAATTTTGAATATACTGTAACCTGGAGCTGGCAGGTTAACCACTGAAAAGGGCACTGCAATAATCAAGGCGGGATGTGACAAAAGCATGGATAATATAATAATATTTAAAACTAATAAAACGGCAGAGCTTGGCAATTACTGGCAACTATTGATTTAAAAGTGAATTATAGACAACCCCAAGGATGAATAATGCATCCTTGCATGTCTGTGGTCTGCAGAATCAGCCACTGCTGACCTGGCACATTTTGAGTATGTGCAATTGTGACAGTAGAGGACATGTAGAGGTGTGGACAGGCATCCTGCAGTTTAAATAGAAGGGTAAGGTGCAGTTCCATGGAACCAGCCATTAAGTCAGAACACACTGGTGTTTTTGTTCACATACTACTAAAATTAAGAAAGGAGATTGTGGAAGATAAATATACACGTCGCAAGTTGCAACACAACATTATTTTATTATCTGACATACTGTATTTTAATATTTTGCACTGCATTCTTCAATCCTTTGTTTATGTCTTGGTTTAATATGACATCATGAATCACTGTCAGCATATCCCTGAGCTGCCTGGTTGTAACTCCAGCTATTCAATGCGACAGACTCTTGGGATACTGATAAGAAGCGGAAAAGGACGTTTACTCCTTGTGTTGATACACTGTCGCCTCCATAGTTTTATTAACAAGAACTGTTGGTTGTCTTCTGGTGGTTTGCAACTCAAAAATGGGTTGGTTGAAGGCTACAGGAAAAATATAATAGTATTCAAAAGTGACAAAGCTGTGAATATTCTTATATTAATCAAAAACAATGTAAATGCTGTTGTTATGTTGCTGTTGCTGTTATAAAAATCAGCAGACATACATCATGACATACAACACTAAACCCCCCACACCCAGAGAGGTATGCATATTGATTAACACTTCTTATTTTATTGAGGTTGACATAAAAAATCCAATCATAAATCCAATCAAAATGTTTCAGTTCAAATGCATCTATTACTTACTGTACTGTAGTTGAAGCTGGTAAATTAGACAGATGCAAACACAGACAGGTATTGATGCTGCAGGGACCAGCATGGTAAATCATATTTATTATTGATTTACCTGTTAAAAAAATGAAATGTAAAGGTCAGCAGTCTATTATAAATTTTCCATTCATGAGAATGCAAGCACATGGAATAAATTTACATAAATTACATTTGTATTATTCTCAAAAAATTTTAACTCTAAATGTTACAAATGAAAAAAAAAGATTTTAGTTTAAAACTGAACTAGAATATATTGAATTGTCTTTGGGAAGACAGAAGAGGCATATCAAGAGCACTTTACTGAAATCTATATAAAAAATATTATCATAACATCTCTTCAGAAATACCTTCTGTTAAGGGTGCTAAACTTCTTCAAGAGATTGAAAACAGAACAGCATATGCTTTACAACATGAACAGCCAATCAGAAATGTTTAAACAGTTACAATATAGTTTGCATTAATGTTCTTCCAAGTTAAGGTAAATAACACATTTGCACTGCCCCCAAGGAAAATACTTTTGGATTGTCTTTCATATATTTTAAGTTTGAGGTTTGAGGTGCCATCAGCCAATCAGTGTCATCATGGTGTCATTTTCCTGTGATTCCCTTTGAGACTTGCATGTCATACATTGTTATCAAATGGATGAAATATTGGAGACAGACGACCCTTTCTCTTTAGCAGTGCTTGGTCCCACCATTTCTCACATCTCATTACATACCACTGACCTTTTGACTTGTGATCTAACAAACAGCCAGGCATTCCTCAGTGATGAATGCAGAAACAACGCTTTGTGAGTTTGTTCCAAGGTCTCATCACAAGAGGCCATTGTGTGTGGTGTAAGATGAAGTGGGCTTGCTGGAGAAACTGTGTTTGTGGTCCACTGTAAGGGACAGAATGCCTTGGACACAATTGCTTTATCAGAATGGACACACTTATAGGCTATATTCTGAAAAACATGTCTGGTGTTGTTTAGACTCCCTTCCTGATTCCGTATTTGAATAAATGATAAATAATTTCTTGTTACGTTTTCAGAAAACCATATCTTGGCTCAAAGTGATGGTGTCTGTTGCAAAAGACATATACTTAATTATTGATTAAATAATCTAGTGAGCCTGCCTAATTTGTGATGCATTACTGTATAGTTATGTATAGTCTAAGAATGTAGATATGGTAAAACAACAACAAAATCTGATGATACCTTTATGCAAACCAAATTTTTGTAGTCATTTGAGCTCATAATATTCCATTGCAAACATAGTTTTGGGAAAATAGACTTCAACACATAATTGATATTCTGCCTGATATGCCTGGTTGTGACATAATTTGTGTTCTGCACATAAAACCAGCTGTAATTTATTCCCTTAACCCTAACGTTTTTAAAATAATCCAAGTAATTCCTGTACAATCATGTCCTTGTGGATAGTGAGTTCATCTAAAAGCTGGTATCAACAGATGTATTGCTGCAAGGAATTGTGCCAGCAAAGGAAACAATTGTGAGGTCATTAAACTGCCAAATGTGGGATGAGGGAGTATTTTGCCTTAAATGGTGCAACTCATTAAATGAAGCTATTTTTGACAGTGTAGACGTGATAACTAAAGAATGTTTAATCAAATTTATTTAGTGGTTTATGAGGGGGAGGAAAAAAAAACACAGTGTTGCTTACAATTACAGTTTGATGACATCGTTTTGATGTTATTTTATAGTGTGTTGATCCAAAATATTACATCCCAGTTACAGATAAACTTGCAATTCGTACAGACAACTTTTTTTGTTTTTTTGTTTGTGTAAACAAACTGTAGGTGGTGTAAATGTCATAAATACATGCCTTACATAGATCTTCGTCATCATATATACAGACTTTATAGAAGCACAAGTAAAAGACCTACATTAGATTAGATTAGATTAAATTAGATTAGATTAGATTCACTGTTTGCATGCAGTGAAGTATGATGTACAAAGTAACATCACTCTCCTTTTTTACAGAGCCTATGTCCACGGCTCACCAGTACATGGAGAAGGATGTGGAGGAAGAAGAAGAGCAGAAAGAAAAAATCCATTTTGAAGAGGAGATCAGGAAACAACAGTGCAAAACTACCTCTGGAGATGAAATAGCAAAATGCAGTGAGCCTCAGAGTCAGACACATTCAAGTGACTTCGAAGTGACTCAGGAAAAAAATTCAGATGATTTATCCCAAGCAGTACCTCCTGCTGGTCAGGAGTGTACCAGTTATTACAACACTAGTAAGTTTCTGTTCTTTTCTTTTCTTTTCTTTTCTTTTCTTTTCTTTTCTTTTCTTTTCAAGGCAAGCTTTTGCTATACAAAAGCTGAGAACTTATTTCGGCATATACCTGCTTAATCTTTGGAAGTCTTAAATGTTCTTTGTATCTTAGATTAGCCAGCTTTACTAGGTTGTGTAAATTTAACACTTTCCCCTCATTTTCTTTACAGATGCATCACCTACCAACAAAAGGTAAGAAGCCACATTTGCTACTTTCAAAACATTAAAGCAAACACAAGCCAAAAACAGCAATCTGCAAACACAAGTAAATAGCTATGACTTCACTTATTTCAAAAGTCTGAAACTGGTTTGGGACGAACACTGGCTACTTTGAGCTGGTCCAGGAACATTTTGGTTTGTAATAGTCTGATAATACTGGTAACCAGACTGAGAGTTACTGTACCTGGTTACTGGACTATGCTGGCATGAGTGGGGAAGAGAAACCAGACTGGGGTAGTGAGAGGTGGCTAGGCAACATTTGAGGCTAGTAGCTGGAAGGTTCTGGCTTACTTGAAAGTTTGTAGTTGGATTGCACAGGCTTAAATGGGGCTGATGCAAATCTTGCCCTGGCTTAGCCAGGCTGTTGCAATGGTCTCAAAGTTCCAGATTGATGTCCACTGGGCTGTGATTCAAAACCATAACTAGGCAGTGCAGGCTTAGCTAAAGACTGTCAGCTTGTGATGACTGGAGGCTGGTAACTCGTCTGTTCCGGCAGCTGTGCTGGTCTGAAAGTGGCCAGGACTGTTGATTGCAGTGGTCCAGGAGATCTGCTGGGTGACACCACAGACACATAGGTGCCCTGCCCAGGCTTCCCTGGGGCCTGGTATCCATGTTTTATGACAGGTTTGATGTGCTGAGCCAAGGCTGAAGATAGTAGTTTGGATTGAGGATGATACCCATTCTGTCCTGGCTTTGCTGCAAGCTGGTAATTGGGCTGTGATACATACTCCTGGCATAAATAAAGTTTGGAGCCAATCTAATAAATGTGTCCCCCTTGGGCCTGCTCTGGCTTAAAATCCATTTGGGTGCCATGCTGGACCAAAGACAGATGTCTAGATTGTGCCATTTGCAGGCTGCTTGAGCCACAGAGCAGTAGCTGGCTCCTGGTTACTGTTGGCTGCTGACTTGTGCAACCAGTGGCCTTACAGTTGGGTTCAGAGTCTGGTAGTTGGCTTGTGCTGGTTGTTGGGCACTAGCCTGAGATTCATATGGGTAGCTGGCCTGTGCTAGTTGTTGGATATTTGGTTGAGCTACAGTTGCATAGAAAGTTGTACTGGTTGCTGGCCACAGGACTGGGCTAATTGCTGGATGAATGACTGACCCAAAAGTGCATAGTTAGTCTGAACTACTGTAGGGCTGCTCAACTCACTGCTGTGTTACATGATTTGGTAGCTAGGTTGAGATGGATTCATTTTGGTGGAGAGAAGGCTTGAAAAATCCAAAGCTTGGAATCTGAACTGGCCTGAAACCTGAGAGACTGGAACTTGACTGCCATGCAGACAGGGAGCTAGCCTGTGCTAATACATGGCCACTGGTCTGGTTTAACTGCATGGAGCTAGACTGGGCTGGTTCCAGAGCTGGCTTGTGCTGGCTGCGGACCACTGGACTGGGAGATTGTCTGCACTAGCTGTTGAGTGTCAGGCTTTGCCTGAGAGTCCCTGCTGGTCTGCAGAGGAATTTTGGAAGTTAGTTGCACTGGTATAACAGAATCAGTGCTTTGCAATGGCGCAAAGACCAAGGAAGAATGGATAGTGTCAGAGCTTTGAACGGCAATTGACTGACTTAAGTCATATCCACATGCACATACCTACCGCATTACCCACAGAGCCATGACCAAGACTACCACTTCCAGCCGAAGGAAGTTGATAGCCCTGAAGCTGGCTTCTAGTGTATCCACTTGCCACTAGACCACCTGACAAGCCAGTCTGAGAACTGTAGCTTCCAGTACCATAGCCTCCCTTAACTGAAGTACTATAAGTTACATTCTTAGGACTCTTGAGGCCTGATTGCTCCTGCTACATCTCTTAGGCCATGCCAGGGGTAAAAAGCTTGTAGTTGAACATCTTCCATCGGATGACCATTTTTTGGGATATTAAGGTTGTAATATCCAGGATCACCTCAATTGCTGACAGAGCTATAGCCATCAACTACAGCAAAGTAAGTCATTAAAACAGTGTTGACAAAATAAAAAATGACATAACTCTACTAGATAAACTTACCATGAATACCAAGACCTAAAAGTACTGCCAAAGAAAAACAAAATATTTACTTTTAGTAGCTGCAAAACACTTTCAGTAAGTCAGTAAAGTTGACTGAGTAATTCTCAGAAAGGTTGGTCAGCAAATCCATAAAATAAACATACCTTATAATTTGCACTGTAGTAGTACCCCTATCAAGCCAAAACTACCCTCAACCAAGCATCAAAAAGAACAAAAAAGAAGAAGAAGAAAAAAAACTCAGCTATGCAGCTTTTTTGGAAAATACTAAACTGTTTTTTTTTATACTGTTTGCCTCTACCAGTCACCAATCTCAGTTTACTAGATTATTATCTCACACCAATCAGTTGTCACAACAACTGATCATTTTTTGTTTCAGATGTCATGGTATGTCAAGTGATGGTTGGTGCTATTTTTTTTTTTATATTGTATATTCTTATGTGCGTTTTTTTTTTAATCGAATGCATTTATTTGTAATGTTGATCTCAAATGTTCTTTTTCTTGGAGTATTGGACTGATGATTTGGAATAGAATATAAAATGTGCTGTGTAAATCAACAAATTCTCAAATGCATTAAACCATTTACACGTGGTTTAAAATCTAGATAACCTGCACATTACTTAATTTAAATGTATCTTTATGGTCAACTGCATGCCAGGAAATGGCCCAGTTTAGTTATGTTGTGTAATGAGGAAATGCACGATAATAGAACAATCTGGCAGGATCATTCCTGTGAGCTTTCCTGTGGTGAAAGTTGTATTCAAAATGAAACACTTTTCAGTTTATGCTACCGTTATATTCTGCTGAATGGATGTTTCCAACATTAAGTGGTCAATACTTCTGCAGGTTGGAGCTATCAATAGATTCTTCAGTCGTTGGGGTGTGTCAGCACTTTTTACACTGGTTTGCTGCTATTTCAGCATGTCTGACTGTTTTTTTTTTTTTTTTTTTTTTACAAGGTTAATAACCCAAAGCAATTTGTTCTACCTCTGTTAGAAGCTGACTATAGTAGAACCTATTTAACAACTTTTTTTTACTTACAGTGCATCAATTAAATTATATGCAATGCCTTGCACAAAAGAAGAGGGAGAGACAGACTGTTTAGGGCCTTGTGGGACAAATGTTGCAAGTAGAAGTTCTGTGTTTTGAGCTGCAGAGAGAAAGGATATGTAACCCTTTCCACAAAGCAGAGGCAGGTAAACATACCCATACAACACCTTTCCCCCGTTAACCTGGGGAGAAGTGTGTTTTGAAGGAGTGGAGAAGAAACTATACATCTGTAGTCAGAAGAGACGCACAGAGCTCACAGCTGTCTTATGTGCATTCTACTGCAAAACACCTGCTCTTTCCCCTAGCAACTGAGAGCTTGTGAGATTAGCTCTGACAGCCAGCTTTTATGATGCCATTCCACACACTTCTGCATGGAATAGCTGCAGTTAAAAGGATGTATGTCATGCTTTTTATGAAGTTACCGAGCTTATTTATATTTTGCACTTGCCATGTTTACCTTATTGCATGTGAAGTGCATCACTGCCCTCAAAATGTCAAGGAAAGGCTGGTGTGAATTGATATAAGCATGTGTGATGATGTGTCATTGGAGGCAATAGATGAAGGCTCTCAAAAGCACTATTAAAATCTGTAGTAGACTGTTGAAATTGAATGCTGACATACATTTCAATTACCAGAAATGCTGTAACATGACAACATCATTCCATGGACAGACGTTATATCATCTTTCCTTGTAGCAAACCAATTTTTGTGTACCACAGCTCAAAGCCATTTGAATTTACTGTAGTTAAATGAAATTGACATAACAAGCACCACCACTACTGGGTTAACCGGCCTGCAGTACTAGTATTTGTATACTATTATAAAAATGTATTTCATTTTAATCAAATTCTATGAAGATAAAATAACTCATATTGCATTGGTTATTTGTCTCGGTATCGTGAAAACTCTACCCCATTTCCATCTCATTTCCATTTTCAATAGCTTAAGTCCTCCACACCAAACACAGTAGCATTTATAATGAAACACAAGTGCTTTTTTGTAATACTCACTATATGGGGAGGAGGGCATCTGAACTCTTCCCCTTCTCTCCTCCCACCTCCCAGTCCGAGGCTTGAGCTGATCTCAGTACAGTTATACCATTGAGAGGTCAGCAATAATATGGCTCTATTTTTGGGGAATGTTCCAGAGACCAAGCTTCCACAGTCTCTCCTGCACCCGAGAACTTAAATGAAAAGGAAGATAAGACTTGCTCTGAGGTGAAGACCGAGAGGGAAACATGCATTATTAAAACTGACACAGGAACAGAGGATATCAGACCAAGCCCAGCTCAAAATGCTGAAGGTAAGAGATAAAACAATCTAATGTCTCACAGTTATAGTGTTTAAATACTAAGTAGCCTAATACTTGAATATTCAAAAATGAGTGACACTATTGGCTTTATTTGTTTCTTTCTTCATTATATGTGAAAACATTCTTGAAGTGTGAAGACGAGATAGCAGGCTATTTTAAAAACTACAATTTTGTTCTTGTTCAGCGTTCAAATGTAGGCTACCATGTTAGTGATAGATGGGACAAATAGCGTGTAGTTTCATTTACATGTTTTGATTGATATTGACTAAAAATACGGGGTAAAGCCAATCATGTAAGTAGCAAAAAAAAAAAAACAAACAAAAAAAAAACAACGCAGAAAACAAACAAGAAGTAATGATATGAGCACATGTCTCTGTGTTAGCTTGGACAAGCACTACTCTCAGATTATAAAATCCTATAAAAAAAAAAGTCAAGCAAATTTCTCAAGGGACTGTTCACAAAAATTCATAGGCTTCTTTCTTTTCTTTTATATGGTAAGCAGATCCAAACTAATACACTCAGAGTCCTCAGTCACGCATTTCCTTATTTTTTTATTTAATAATTTTTTTTTTTTCCTTTTTAGGTGAGGCCTCTACTGATTCAGCAGACCAGACGACTGGTCCGGAGGTGATCTATGATGATGTACCCTGTGAAGAAAATCTGTCTTCAGGAGAAGGTCAGTCGTAGATTGTGTTTGGGGCTGTTTTTTTGGTCTATATGCTGCAGATCTCCAAGACTGTTTGATGCATGTATCTGGGTGTTTCCTCTACAAGCATTATTTGTGTACCAGGGTTTAGTTTTTATAATAAATATTTATAACTATTTTTTTAAAAGGTTAAATATTAGAACATTTGCAAATTATTTACTATACTTTTATAACTAAGCTATCTACAGTTTGAATATATTTGATAGTTTTACTCTTCTTTCCAGTCTCAGTGTTCCATCTTAAAATATGAAAATTCTTTAGAATATATTAGTTGGCGCATTTACAAATGATGATTATCCAGTTGATAAAAACATAATCCATTTTAATATTTATTATGTAACAAAATAGATATACACTGCTTACTGCTAAAGCTTGCAAAGACTTTAATGTAATTAAAATACAATTAAATGTAGAAACACCGAAAATATTTTTTCAATGAAATTAATTACATTTTGTATTCATACCATTTACAGGCCTCCAAGAGGTATTAAGATGAACAGACATTTTGATAACATTTCAGCCATCTAGTGTCATGCATGTTTTATTAGGTTGCATTTAACGTTGAAAATAAAATATGTAACACAACATAATATGGTGACATTCACAGTGATTATCTTGCCAATCATTTCCAACACAGAATGTTATTTGTTCATTTAGTTAGTTGTTCATTTGAGATGTGGTGGAAATCACAAATATATATATATATTTTTTTTTTTACACTATCAAATTATACATATATTTTTTGTACATTTATTATTCTACAAGGGCTAAAGTGTCTGTGGAAACATCCATCTTTGTGTTATATAGATATTTTTGTATTGCCACATCATTGTTGGAAGTCCTTCGGTATTTACAGGACTGTACTGAAACCTGCTTTGCTTTGTGTGTCAGCTGACTTGATCTATGAAGACATACAGAAAGAGGAGGGCTTGCAAGGGCGCAATAATGGCTGGAGCTCAAGTGAGTTTGAAAGCTATGATGAGCAGTCCGACTCTGACAAAGCGCCAACCCGCAGCAAGGTGCGTGTGTGTGTTAATTCAAGACTTCCCACAACCGCAATAATTACATCCTGACAAAGATCTGATTTATTTTCGCACATTTCCACATTCCTCATAATGAAAAACCACAAAGGCCCGTGAAAAGATTTAAACCCTCCAAGGTTGCGGGCTGATTGATTGGTACGTGGTTCCATGATTTATTTGAGATGCGGGTTCTTGTGATACTTTAATGGTCTGTGAAGGGTTGCTGTGTGCTTTGCCACCACAAGAGTGCAGTGTTGGCCAGCACTTGCCTAATCGCTACTAACGCTGGGTGTAACTGACACACTTTTCCACTGCTCTATATTGCTGCAAATTTGAATTCAGTGTGCACTGTGTTATCTGCCCTTATACGTTCATGAGGTCACACTGGTATGGAAAACACTTTGCCCAGGCGGCAGTCCCTCAGAAACCAATTTCCCATGGTCAGACTCACCTTTACCTCTGCTGAATTAGGTTCCATAAGATCCCTACTGGCAGACGACTCCCGATAAGCAAGAATTAGATTGCTGAGTCTAATACCACAGTGATTTGAGCTCAGTTTAACAGTTATTTCTCCAGCTTTTTTAGTGCATGTATAATTGGAAAGGAATGATTTCATTTTGAAAGGTGTCAGGAGGTCCTATAGTGGGCTTGTTAAGATTAAAATGAGCTCACAAGGACAAACAACCAATAATTGACTTTACTACAGTACTGGGTAATTGGGCTTTGGTCTTTGCAACTACAGCAGAAACAGAGAGTTTTATGATGACAACATAATAGTGACTGAAAAATACTTAATGATGGCAGTGTCTGTTTTTTCTGTACAAACAGATATAAAATATTTATGAATATACACAATTCAAAAATTTGGAGACAAGAAGATTTTTTTTTTCTGACAGAAATTAATGCTTTTATTTTTTTATTTATTTATTTTAAGTAATAGTAAAGACTTTTACAAAAGGTTTATATTTCAAATAAATGCTGTTGTTTTGAATGTTCTGCTTATCAAAGAATCCTGAAAACTGTATTATGTAAAACTGTATAATTTAGCTTTTCTTTTAGTAAATTATAAACTCTGTCATTTCAGTACATTCATATTATTTATACACACATTCAGGATGTTTTCATATGTCATGTGTATGTTGCTGTGTTTAGTTATTCTGAATGGATCTGTGTACTGTAGTATAAGCAATCAGCTCAAAGTGGTTGGTTTAGGTTTGTTTGGTGTCGCCATGTGGTCCTGTTCGGTATCGCAACTTGACTTGTCTACTGTACACTTACTGGTATAAACTATGAATTCTGAAACATAAAAAAAAAAAAATAATAATATGTGCTTACATTTTTCAGTCGGATTCCTTATATAATTTGGTTCTTTGGTGTCCTTTTAGAGTCTCCAAGGTGTCCTTTCTTGGAAAGACATCTTTGCTGGATATAGCAATAGATATGATGACAAAACACACATCTTAAACAAGATAAATCTTGTATGCTTCATTTTATAAGTGTGATAGCCCTACTTTAAACTGTAATGATACTTCACCATTTTACTGTATTCTTGATTAAATAAATGCATGATAATATTTATCTCCTTTGTTGTTTTAAATATCCTTCAAAAAAAATTTCAAATGTTGCATCATCTAATTTTGGAACTGCACACACAATATTCAGGGATATCAGAGGCACTGAAGGCAAACTACATGTAGATTCATTCTTTGAAAACAGATCAGATGGAAGCATATTATTTGACAGCATGTTTCACAAACATTGGATTTGGATGTGGTGCCTGAATTCCTACCTCCGTTTTGGATGCAGCCTGGGGCTTTGTTTTGGAAATGAGGACATGCTTGTCTGAGATTCACAATAGTGAGGGTGCACGTTTTGTCATAATCTAATCTTCCTCTGTCTATCGACACTGCTTTGACTTAAAAATTAAGCCATGCCCCTGATTCCTGTCATTTCTCTTGCATATGCTTTTGTGGTTGATCCTGATTTTGCTTTGCCCTCATCACTTCCTTTCCCTTACCTTTATGCTTACCCCTTCATTCCTTCCTCTCCTCCATGTTGCCATGTTATTACGCTCTCACCCATGGCCTGCATTGTTGCCGTGATGATACCCGTAGCTCACCCCTGATGTTCGACGACTGAGAGAACGTTACACCAGGACCAAACAGGAGCTAACCATGAGACTGGGGGGCAGACATCAGGTACACTCATGCACGTAAAGAATGGGCTTTAGTGGGGTGAACTAGCTCAATGCTGTAAAACGGTACAATCACACAAACCTGGGTTCAAGGTTACACTCCTTCTCTTTTGCACTTTTCCCTGCTGAAAAGTTTTATGCTGGTCTCTTGTTGCTGACCAACATAGACTTGCTGCCAACCAGACAAACTTAAATGTAGTAAAAAAGCCTGGTGGCACACTGACATCCCAGCATCTAGAGCACAGCATATATAAATCTTTTTCAGCAGGGTAAGTATTTTTCTTTTGACTTTTCTCTCTCTGTGTCTTGCTTTTATGTCCCTTTTTAAAGTCTCAGGACCCATACATTGTGTTGTTTGCATCCAGTGAAATTAATATTGATCGTTTTGATTATATGCTATATATGCTCCATATAATTTGAAATGATTTGATGGCCGAACACTATGTAAAGTCCCCTTTGCACTGCACTTATGGTCGATTGGAACATACCTTTGTCTCATATACTGCTCTTTGTTTAAAGTCCCTCTCTCTGTTTAAAGTTGCGCCCAGTAGTGCACATTGCACAACTCAACAAAATCTCCACAACACAATGGAAGCCAATTACAACACAATGAAATTTGCAAAACACAAAGGGAACAAGTCGCAACACAAAGAAATGAGTCCTATGCGTTGAGTTGTGGAGATTTCATTGTGTTGTGCACTACTTGGCCACCGTACTCACTTTTTCTTACTCTGTCGTAAACAAACCGTTCAGATCGCTTCCACTATAAAGCACTCATTTTGCTTCAGCTCTCCTGATCTCTAATTTTCTATGTATGATGGTGGGTTATGGGCACACTTTTTTATATGAAGTAAACAGCTCTCATGTGGTTCAAGCAAGACATTTCTACATGCTCTCTATTAATGACCTGCTTTTGCAGAGATGGGACGCCCCCTCCCTTTTAAAATATAAAAATATCACTGTAGCTTGATGTTCTCTCACTCGCTTAGGATCTTGTGGCTTGTGGCTATTGGAACAGACCCCGTTGAGTACACACCCAACTGCTGCCCTGACGCACTGAACTGGTGTCTCACAAATGGCAGTCGAACCCGAGCGCGGCTGTTTACGCTCGAGGGCTTGAGATGGTCGACCTTTTTCCATAAGGGTCCACCACAT
Organism: Carassius gibelio; assembly: GCF_023724105.1. Taxonomy (NCBI): domain Eukaryota; kingdom Metazoa; phylum Chordata; class Actinopteri; order Cypriniformes; family Cyprinidae; genus Carassius; species Carassius gibelio. Next base: position 14,425,801 of record NC_068406.1, read on the forward strand.
CACTGGTTTTGGAGGTCCTCCAGCTCGCCTGCCTCTGATTTTCTGTTTACCTCTGCAGGTCCATCAGCTGATGCGGGCAGCACGTAGCGGAACGAAAGATGGCCTGGAGAAGACCAGAATCGCTGTGATGAGGAGAGTTTCATTCCTGCATAGAAAGGACCACTCAGGTAATCTAAGAATGTTTTCGTTTGAGAGTATATCTTCTTTCGAGCACCCATCCTCACTCCTTTTCCTTTGATAGAAAAAAATCCCAATCAAGAAAGAAGCAATTATACATTTTTAGATGTAAACAGGGCTGTTCATTAAATTAAGCTAGACCTCTTTACAGATGGCAGATGATCTCCCTGTCACGAGTCAGACATGGCAGAAAAAGGCTGATGGAGTCTAATACCTCTCAGTGCTTTCTTGGATTTTGCTTTTAAAAAGAAAATTGACTCCTGGAGGCTGAAAAAAAAGATGATGTGAAATATTTGGGAAGCTGAAAGGCATTATAAATCAGACTGGGTCTTTAAAATAAAAGGTAGGGAGAAGAGCTGATGAGGGCATTTGGTGCACAGGAAAATTGGCAGGGATTGGTTCCCATAATGCTATACTACACAAAGGGGTAAGATTACCTTTTGGAAGTGGAGACTGACGCGATGCCTATTGAAATTGCACTCTAAATGAGGTACCACACTGCGTATAGTGCTAAACATTTTGATTTGGAGATTCTTTTATTATTTTGAGATGCTGCAAAAACTTGTGTGAACATTTTAAGCCTTTGGGAAAAGGTGCAAAATTGTATGTCGGAGGGTTTTCCTTTGTAGCCGTGTGGATTGAAAGATTGTTTGGATGTGGCTTAGAACAGCTTGTTCTGTACTGAGTTTGAAAGTACTTTTTTTCCTGTTTGAGCCATCTCTTCGGAGTTGTAATAAGAAAGAAGTATATTCTTAGCTTTGCAGGGGTTTATGGTATGTTTGAACATGTTTTTGTGTATCCTGACAGATGACACTGATGATGATACAGGGTATCTGGATGTGATGGTATCAGAGGCAAAACACCCACCTGCACAACTGGGACCAATGCCAGATGGGCTTAGCAGCCTGCAGGTGAGTGTACTGTATATGTATTTACTGATGTTTTAAATTTAATATGTACATGGTCAATGCCAAAATATATAATTTGGAAGTTGCTTCCCAACCAAAGTGGAGATGTTTTCTTTTCAAATTCATACTATGGGCCAGATTTACTAACAGCTTGCACCAGAGCAAACCATCTTTTGGCATTAAAAATGTACTGTGAGGATTTATTAGAAACACGCAGTAAATAATTAGCGCTGAAAAGGCATGGACACGGTTATTTTTGTGGCTGACCTTACTGAATTTGCATTTGTAGGAGTTTCCCTTTTAGATACCAAAATAATTTATGCGAGGAGAATATTCAAATGAATCATGCAACGAGATTTACTAACGTTTGCACTTGTCAAAAAAATGGTATTTGCGCCATTATTTAACACCTCAAAAAAACCATTTCTTAAAGCAGGTGGCAATTTGCACTGCTATTGGTAGATTGCGCTGGTCATTATGGAAATGATCTGTCTGCCTCTGTGTTAAAATGCACTTTGTTAGTAAATCACCCACAGAATTTTCTCACTTTTATGGAATTGCGCTCAAATGCAAGTGTTCCCTGTTCAGTAAATCTGCCCCAATGTCACTGTTTAATTTCTCAGTTGTCATGCTTATTGTGAAAGATTTTCATCTTGTCAAAATTCAAATCAGTATTGTAGATGTAACAAAATGAATTGTGGAAAGGCAAGAACACAGTTTAAAAAAATGTTTAAGTGAGAGATCAACACAGCTTTATGTTATATAGATTACATAGTTTAAGTACGGTAAGTTATTGCGCCACTAAATATATATATGTTGTAAAATGTACATTAAAATATGTTGATCATCTGTTTTATCGATCTATATATTTTTTTATTTTGGGATGTATTATTTACAATAGTTATTGACTACTGTTCGAAGAAATAATTGTATTCAGCAGTTGCACATGAAATGATTAAAAGTGAAAAAAAAAAAAAAAAAAAGTTTTATAATGTAAAAAATATCTTGACCGTCTTGACCACAGATCGTCCGACGCCATATTTTGGGCTCCATTGTGCAGAGTGAGAGGAGTTATCTGGACTCTCTTAAACGGATCCTACAGGTAAAATACTATTGCATCTGTCCCAAAAACAAATTTTTGTTGGTGAAAAAAAGCTTTTGATAGGATTCAGTGGGGTCAATTTGCAAAGACAAATTGTTTTCACATAATGGTTTTAAAACCTTTGGTAAGTTTTTTTTTTTTTTTTTTTCAGTGTGTGCTAACATCAAACTGAAACTCAAAGCTTCGATAATTCATACTCAGATCAATTAAAAAAAACATTTAAAGTGAAAATTCTAAAGTCATATATTATTGCCACCTATTAATGTTACATAGAATGCTTTTTATATGTAAATGTTAGTCAAAATGTCACTGTTTTTGTCTCGATGACCGAACAACAAAAGTCATTGGAAGGATTCTAAACAGTGTCAAGACGCTTTCTAATGTGAAAGCCCAGCTATTCAAAGCCTCAAGCCAAAACAAAAGATTACACTATCACTTTTCTTTAATAATGAATTTGCCTTCACATTCACGTTCCTTTAAATGGAAGCATGCAGGTTTGGTGGGTTTCATAGTGTGGAGTTTCATTACACATAATTCTGATCTCAGCCAGTGGTGGGGAGAGAAGCATTTGTTATCACACTCCTTTGAAGGCACAGGCACCGCCTAAAATTGAATCACAGATCAATGACAGCTTACGCTCTATGAAATCTAGTCATTCAGGATCTGTCTCCAAGCTTTGTTGTCATATCAAAGCTCTGCCGGGTGTACTTTACAATTCCTGCTCTCTTTATAGCACGCTAGACATGGTCTAGGGTGTTTAGATCAGGCGAAGTGGCCCCAAAGCAGGCGAGTGGGGTGCTGTGTAATTAATTTAGTAGAGCCGTTGTGGGCAGACACATCTTTAGAAAAAGATATAGTCCCATTGCCTCATCCTTTGTCTTATTTTCTCTTTGTCGATAATTCATTAGTGCTGGAGACTACAAGGTAGGAAACAAAGCAGCCATGAAACATCTATTGTGTCCACAGTCTAACTACCAAAGTGTCTTTGTTTTTAAAGATTAGGTCTTGTAGTTTATCTATGAAGATCACTAACTTGTTTTGCAATTTAAGGAAATCAAGCCTAAACAAACTTTTAACTGAGCACAGTCTGAATTTGACAATGTTGCAAAACAGTCAAAGCTCATATCAGAGAATTAACATTAGCAAATGAACAAGTAAAAGGAATTGTTCACCCAAACGTTGCTATTTTTCACCCACCTGCATGATACTTTAAAAAATAAATAAATAAAATTTTAAGTATTTTGGATCTTAACATCTGCTTCATTTTTATTGTTTCAAAAAGAGTGGCCCTAATATTATTTTTGTGTTCAGTGAAAGAAATTCATATGGGTTTAATCTTACATTTTAAAAGAGTCTTCTTTGAAATATTGTGAAATATTACATTTTAAAAGAACTGTTATTGTCAATGTTTAAAATTGTTTTTTTTTTTTTTCATAATATTTTTGTTGAAACCATTTTACAGTAAGGTTCAAATATGTTTTAGAGTCAGATTAAAAAATAAAAATGAATAAATAAATAACTAAAATGACTTTTATTCAGCGCTGATGGATTTAATTGATCTAAGCGATAGGAAAGGCATTTATTTCTATTTAAAAATATTTATTTTTTCCTTATTCAAATGAATGAAATGGATAATGCATAGTGCAATTTATTTATTTATTTTTAAATCTTTTTAAGATTAATTCAGCACATTTTTAATCTTGCTTCCTTGTCAAGGAGAGGCAAGTTGGAGCTGTACATGAATTATTCCTCATGTATATATATATATAAATATCTGTAATTGCATACATAAGAAATATCTGCATTTCCTATGGTCCTCTAGGAATACCAGCGACCTCTGATGGAGGCCGAGCCTCGGATCCTCAGTGTTAGGAAAATCCGACCCATTTTTTTCCGTCTGCGGGAGATCATGCAGTGCCACTCCATGTTCCAGATTGCCTTGGCATCTCGGGTGGCTGAATGGGACTCTTGTGAAAAGATTGGGGACCTGTTTGTTGCTTCAGTGAGTAGGAAAATACTTGAAAATGACTGACCTCTAAACTAAACTACAGAACACTGAGCATTGTGTGTTATTATGCTTCTCTGTTAGCAAGCTGTTTCAGGTGCTAATAGTGTTCTGCTTCAGTTTACTTCAAAAGCATAGCCAATTACTATGAGTGAGGATGGCTGTCTTTTACCAAAGTATGCGTGTTGGCACCACTGGGCTGCAGGGCGTCTAATGGACTAATGAATGAGGTTTCTGTAGTGATCCTCCTCACAGCCAGCATCCATAAGCTGCTCTCATTATTCTTCCGTTAAAAGAGAAAGTTTGGCCTGTCTGACCTGCTTTTATTGCATAGCACAACTGGTCTTTACAAAGTCCCTGGAGCACAAAGAAGTACCATAGAGGGAACACTTAAAGCTGAAGTTGCACTGCTGTGCATTGGAGAGCAGGAAATAGCCACAAACCACATAACACATCATGTTGCATCCGTTTGCACAATTCTTCTGTTATTGAGGGCACATGTACACACTGTGGGGCGAATTAAATATGCTTGAATTGCAGACAAAGTCAACATAAATTATCTGCATGCTCTGGGTTTTTCTTTTTTAGCACCTGATTGATTATGAAAATCTGAAAATGGCTCTAAAATACTCAAATTGGCTGTTTAAAATGCTGAAATTGTGCTTATCTACACTGTGCATAATGGTTATGGTGGTTTTATCCGCTGTTGGATAATCATTAATTGAATCACTTGGCCTCGATTAATGAAAAATATACACAAACCTATTTTATGAATAAAATAGTTGGATATATAAGTATATACTGTACATACAGAGATATATACAGCATAGCAAATCTCAACTGCTTGTTTTTTTTGTCATTGCAAAATGTAAATTACTGTATATTATCACCCATCTCACATCTGCTAATTTTGGCGTAAAATATTGCAACATTAACATCATAATTTTCTGTAAACCTGCTTTAAAACCATGTGCATTGTGAAAAGCGCTTTACAAATAAAATGGGAATATGATTGTACGAATTAATACTAATTAGACACTAATTTGCTAAATCCTAAAATGAATTGCAAATTGTTTAACAGCTGTTCATAGCACAATCCTAATAGATTTTGCACTGAACTACTGCTGGCTTCAAGTTGCTGCAACTGTTTCGTAAATTTGCCCTGTGTGTGTTTGTTGATAATAACATCTTTACCCGCGTGTATCATTTCCTGCCGTACTTGCCATCCCCAAAGGGGAGGTACAGTTTGACAGGGGTTAACGTCTATTTGTGGCTCGTTAATGTCCTCTCCAAGTCCTGCAAGCACTGCTGCTGTCAGCAGGTCTGTTCAGCTTCAATCAAAGCAGAGCGAATGGATGGCTGCCATTTTGCCTGCTCTAAAACACCCGGCAGTAATGGACTGTCAAAGATGTTTAGGTCCCTGGGATGGCAAAAAGTGGTGCTGCGTTGCATAAATTCCACACTGAAATTACTGTTTACTTCCATTCCTTTGCCCTGTAATCACCTTTAGAGTGGCCTGCCCACCACAACAGCAAGATTCAAGACTCAGAGCAGGAGAAACTGAACAGAAACTGAACAGAAAACCAAATTAAATGTGATTTCTCTGTATAAATATCTTCTTTCTGCATTCCTCTTAGTTCTCGAAATCCATGGTGCTGGACGTATATAGTGATTACGTCAATAATTTCACCAATGCCATGGCCTTAATTAAGAAAGCCTGCATGTCTAAACCAGCATTTCTGGAGTTTCTCAAGGTAAGAGCTGATATTTGCTGTCAATATCCTCTTCAAGAGACGCAAGTTTCACCCTAAATCACCTCTGTCTACTGCTGAGCTATATGGATTATTGACTTCTTTCTTGTCTGCCTTTCCTGTTGCACGGCAAAACATCCTATATTATTTAATTCAAAAAAGAAAAAGAAAAAAAAGAATTCTGTAATCATTAAATCATCCTCATAGTGTTCAAAACCTGAATCTTCTCTTTTGTGGAACATAACAGAAGATATTTTTCTATGACTTTAAAGAGATTAGAGATTTAAAGATTTTTTAGATTTAAAGAGAAAAAATTAATTAATATAAGTGCATTTAATAAAAAAATAAAATATTGTGATATATTCTCCAAAAAGTTCTAGTATCTAAAGCAGGGCTGCTTCTTAAGCAGTTTTACCTCCCATCAAGAATTACTTGATATTTTAACTGAAAAAATTAGTCAGAAACACTAATTAAAAACACAAGAATTCATTAGACTTTAATTTGAATAGTTTTGAGGTTAGTCAGAGAGAGAGAGAACATCTTTCGCTTGAAGCACTTCATGCAAGCCGCTCATATTCTGAATGGATTATAAGTGTTGCCTTTTTGTCAAAATATTTTACCTTGTAAATGTGAAACTGAGGTTATCTGTTCTTTAAAGTTGCATAAACTGCAAAATATGTGTGTAGTGTTATCATGGCAACATATTTCCACGGTGACTTGAATCTTTAACATCTGTAAAAGCGACTGAGCTCCACAAATGCTTAGTTGACCATAGTCTAATATCCTTGCTTTGAAATCTGCTGGAGGGCTCTCAAGTACACCTACTCTTTGACAGTGCGCAGTCGTCTAATGATTGCCAGAGTCTGCTGGCAGGCATGAAAGAATCAATAGTGTAATGCTAACCTCCACCCACCTCTCTGACTCCATTGAGTGTCAAGATTCTTCTGCTCTGTATGTGGAAATTACTCTGTCTGTCTTTTCTCTTCCTTTGCCTTTCTCTCATTATGTGGTTGCATCTCTTTATGCTTGCAGAAGAAGCAGGCGTCCAGCATTGACCGCATAACTCTCTATGGTCTGATGGTAAAGCCTATTCAGCGTTTTCCTCAGTTCATCCTCCTCCTGCAGGTCAGTATTTATCCATAAACTGTTCACACAGTGCTGTCGTCTAGAGTGCTTGAGGGGTCGTGCTCCTTTAAGTAACTGGAAATTAGTTGCCAAGCAAGTCTTTTAGAAGCTGAATGACTGGCTAAGACCACGCCAGGGCTTCTTGCAGCCTATTGGCTAACAGGTTTGCGCTTCCCTTGGCTCATGGCCATGATACAGAATTGGGTGTATATCAAGACTCCTATTGAGAGAACTTGAATGAACCAGCAAGCGTGCACATTGCTTGCATGAATGAGGCGGTTCACCCAAAAACTAACTTTCTTCTGCCAAATCCACAAGAAAAAAAAAGTGCATTTGGACCAAAATGACCAAGTGTGTAAAAATGAATGGTTAGCACATTGTCCTACATTTCTCCTTTTGTGCCCAAAAAGTCAGATGGGCTTGGAACGACATGAGGGTGTATAAATTACATTGTAATTATAAATAAATAAATAAACACTTCAAATGTCCTTTCTGTCACACAAACAATTCACGTGCCAAAATGTCAGAGCATTATCAAGATCTATTTCAGAAATATCACATTGACCTCTTCAGCCAGTGGGTCTCAGGTGACAGTGAAATGTCATGAATTCACCAAATTTACATCGTCAAACAGTTTGTACTACTGCCTTGATCTCTCTTCATGTCCTTCCTTCACTTCTGTTCATTTTTGTGGACAAGGAACAAGCCAGGAATTCACCACTGAACTTCTCTATGCAGGAGAAGTGCTGTGGCACTTAATTTCATACCTCAGTAGGCATCGATTACCCATGAATTTTGATAGATAAGTTATGAATGGGAATAGGATTTATTTTTCCTCAGTGCTCTGACTTGAGAGTAGCCTGTGTTTAATCACACATTAAACAGAACAAGATTTGATGACAGCCTGAGACCTTTAATGGTCTTTCTCCTTTTTAGTAGCCTGAATCAACCACAAACAGACGCATCTTATTAGAAACATCAGAAAAGGTGTGTTAGGCAGAATGTCTAATCTGTTCTTTTCCATATAATGGTTCAAAATATGTGCAATAAAAGTGTAATAAAACAGTGGCTTTTTAAGTAATGTAAGTCAGCGATTTCTCTCTGTTTTCCCATGTTTCATTTTTATTGCAGTCGCAATTGGTAATTTGATGTCCACATGGACAAATGACATTTGGCAATGGCGACATCAAACTTGGCACATTTTTATACTGAATACCAAATAGAGCTGAATTCAAGGGCTTGATTTATGCTTCAAACAAAACAACAGCAATAACAGATTGCAGTTGAATTTAAAGAAAAGATAAGTCATTATTATGAGCACATTTTTCTTTATGTTTAGATTACTAAAGGAACTACTTTTAATATAGTATTTGAAATGTAGTTTTTATTAGCAAACATTTATATGTAGAAATAAAATATAATTATTAATATATAACACATTATAACACCATTTACACATAAAGCTTGGATGTTATTAATGCAAGGGTGTGTAACAGGAAGTCAGAGGCGTTCGGATCCATTTGCAGAATTTTATTAAGAGAATGGTTTTAAATATCTTAAACATTTTAAATGTTAGACAGGCTAAACGAGTGAGAGTGAGAGTGAGTGTGCTGCTTTTATGTGGGTGTAAATGAGGTGCAGGTGTGGCAAGGAAATTGGCTGATGAATGAGGTGCAGGTGTGGCAAGGTGATTGTGATGAAGTGGCTCATGGGGAATGTAGTTTGGGTGTGGTGCAACAGTATGAGAGGTGCTAGTGTCCAAGTGACATCTGGTGGTTGATGAGTAGAATGGTCCTGAGTGGAGTGCCCTCTACTGAAGTTCATGGGCATTCCATCTAATGATCGTGATAGGGTGTTATACAGTTCAGTTCTATTGTAATTCTAGTTAAATTGCCTCTTGACTCAAAAGTTGTAAATTAAATTAATACTATGACTGCTAATATGACAATTAAGGCTATATATATATATATATATATATATATATATATATATATATATATATATATATACATACATACATACATATATATATATTGTTGTTTCAGTGCACAGCTCTTTGTAAATAATTCCCAGAGGGCTGATAACATGCTTCTCTCCTGAACGTGAGATGGTACTGTTATTCTGACCCTCTTTTCTTTTTTTTCTTTTGAGTGAGAGTAAAGGTACCAGGAGTTTTAAATGAATGCTAATAGTGCTATAGTAAATCACAATGGCTAATGTGTTGTCTGTGCAGTAGAGGTGCAGTTATTAATCTCTTCCATTAGCTTCCTAAAGTGAGACCCTTTTACTTTTTTGTACTTTCTTTGCTGTTAGAATCATTCCCTCTTCTCTCTGTCTTTAGGATATGCTGAAAAACACTCCCACTGGCCATGTGGACAGACTGTCCTTGCAATTGGCCCTGACTGAATTGGAGACCCTTGCTGAGAAACTCAATGAGCAGAAAAGGGTGGCTGATCAGATCACTGAGACGCAGCAGCTGGCTCGCTGTGTCAGTGACCGCTCTCTCAGCAAGGTGAGAAAAACTCAAGCATGCGCAGTTACTCAGCTGTGATAGCAGGATGCTGTTGCCTTGATGTAATCACAACAGAGTAATTCCTAATCCTTAAATCATTACATGGTTTCCTTCTGACTTCCCTTTTCTTAGACATTACACTACCGTTGAAAAGTTTGGGTCAATATTTCACAGTATTGCTTTTTTTTTTGGAAAATAAATGCAGACTTGGTTAACTGTAGAGACTTCTTCAAAAACATTTTAGTAGTGCATGTGTGTAAAACTAAATTTGTATTAGAGAAGTTTAATGTGGGAGGTTCGCTAATGGCCAATTAACTGCATTACCACAAATAATTCTGAGCAGGGGCACTGCTATGGGGAACAGCATATCGACTCAGGCCCCCTTTGGTAGAAATCACATTTTCTGGTGATTAAAAGGACCCTCTCTCCTCAGGGCCCTTTTAATCATCATAACCTCCTAACCTGTGTGACAGCTACTGTTACCCCCGTGTGTGTGTGTTTGTGTGTGTGTGTGAGAGAGAGAGAGAGAGAGAGAGAGAGAGAAGGAAAGAGAGAGGTGTTCAGTTAAAATGTTGATACTAGCTTCTCTGTATATTATTCATCATAATTTTTTTATTAAGCATTCCCTTCACCTCATGATTTCATAAAAATCACCTCAAGAAAGTTCACAAATTGCCACTTTTGTCCAGCCACAACAGCCTGCAGGCACTTTCCTGTCCACCAGAATGTCAGAACGTGACATGATTAATGATGTAAAAAACAAGGCAGTTTTTTCCAGTCATGACCTCGACATAAGCCATCGATGTTGCACAATCTGCGTAGACTTTTAAATGTCTCACTGGAGCCATGCATCTTAGAGGCAACTGTACACCTGACTGTATTAATAGTCTAAGACTAAATGCAATTAAGTTACGTGATTTAAAGCTCCCACTCAATTTATTGTGTGCTCATATGGCAACTGTAGGTCTCTGTCACCTAACAAACAGCCTTTAAACAGCCTGCCAAGTATTTGGATATTACAGCTGACCCTGAAAATAACCGACTCATATCCTTTTATACCTGGCCAGAATGTTTTTTGTTTTTTTTGTTCAAAGAATCATCAGCGAGCAATGATGATCCGTTAATGCACTACAGCAGTGCCTGAATACATGGCAGGGATTTTTCTCTTCCATTACCATGGTTATATCACAGGCCAGCTGCTGCAAATGCGAACAAATGCATTTCTGAATATGAGGAATTAGAGAGTAAATGAGACACTTAATTGGAAAGTCTAAGTTGCTTTCTGTATCTCTTGTTTGGTTCACTTGCCTTTACTCTCTCTATCTCTCTCTATATTGCTCTGTGTCTCTCCTTTCTTCACTGCAGTCATTTCTCTCTCTCTCTCTCTCTCTCTCTCTCTCTCTCATAGTCTACATCTCTCTCACTTTCTCCTTCTGGTGTTGGACTCTTTCTCTTTAGCTCTGTTGCATAAGCAGCATTTTAAGCCCACTCTCAGAATGAAGGGTCTTCAAATATATATTTTTGTTTCAAATATATATACACATATATAAGTTTTAAAATGTATTTTTAATGTTCCATATGTTTGTTTAGATATGTTTAACTGTCACTGGTCATCTAGTTTAAACGTTTGGTACTGCGGCCCAAACAAAAACATACTAAAAGCTTGTTTTTTGAGATGTCAACCTCAAATTTGGAACACAGCTTGTTCAGATTTTTGTTTTGGATTATCTAGCAGTTTTAGATTTTATCATGTTTTGTAAAAATATATATTTTAAATAAAATATTACAACATATTTACATGTTTTTTTTTTAAAGTTTAATTTACTTTAATTAAGTTTAATTTACTTTTTTTACACTTATGTAATACGTTTCCAAGTGTCTTCTTTAAAAAGAGACCAAATTTAAGTCTGTGTTCAAAGTATTCAAGATTTATAGCAGTGTAAGTTGGAAATGTAATTTTTAGGTATGTACTCAAAAAGTGGAACCGACAGTTAACAGGTTAAATATGTAGCACTGGGGTCCTGAGAGACATGACATTTCATTCCTTTGTACAGTTGTAGTTACAAAATTTGCCCCATGTTAAATACGAGCAAAGAAGACTGCAAAAATAAATCTGCATTGTTTTTTTTTAACTGATCTCTCATTCAAAGGAACTCATTGAATTAAAATAAATGAAGTTGTGGGGAAATGTTATTATCATTTTTTTCTCATATACATTTTGGCTACTATTATTGGCCCCTTTTTATTTAATACTTTTTGCAGCCTTCATTAGCCAAAATTTTGTCTTGAAACCTTCCCAAACAATTTGTGATGACATAGGAGCTGTTTATATATATGTGAGTGTGTGTGTGTGTGTGTGTGTATTTTGTGAAATTCAAATAATAAAGATACCATCTTTTTTTCATGAAGTTGAATTTCAGTTAACATGCTAGAAAGCTTCCTACAGCAGGCAGGAAGTTTGACAGCAAGGCAGCTTTTCTCCAGTTGTTTTTGTTTTTATCTTTATGGCCTTTTCAACATAAAGTAGAAATAGATGGGGAAGTCTTGAACCTGTATCCCTGTGTGCACAACCGCTCTTACTGTGTAGTGTATATGTAATGAGCATGTGTGTTGTGCAATACCTACTGTGCAGTGGCTTAAACCTTACCATTTTCTTTTTGCGAGGATTTCAGCTGCATTCCAGTGTGAACCAGTCAGTTCTATTACCCCATATACACACAATAAAATATTCATTGTCTGTCTCAGACTATCTGAGTTAGTAGGCTGGCAGATATAGTATGCTGCACAGGCTAAGACTGCGGCGTCTCCCTGTCCCTCTTCAGCAAGCACATCACATACACCTCTGTCGCTTACTCTCTCTCTCTCTTTCTCTCACACACAAACATTACAAACCATTTCAGTCACACTCTCAAGTCCCTAAAAAGGATATCTGTCCTTCCCCCACGACATTCTGTTTATATTTTCAGCCTTTGGATGGCGCTCTTACTATGAAAACACAGTGCCTGGATATGACTGACTGAAGGTCTAATTTTTCAATGCATTTCAACAAAGGCCAAGCAGTGTTGCCAATTCCCTCTGGATCCGGCGACTAATTTTGTGTGATTCGGGCTACAGAAGCAGATGCATTATTTATAAAACTACTCTCCTGACTGATCAAACACCAGCACGCAATATTTATTTGAGTCGCTGGACATTGGGGTTTTGCTGCTGTGATGCAGCTTGTGCGTTATTGCTGATGAAATGAGGACGAACTCTGGTTTGTCTCCTAACACAATACAAATGAATAGTTTTTTCCTGTCTTTTCACGTATTGTGGTTAAATATAGAATGACTATATAGTGCATAAATTAACTGTGCAGTGCACATCCCAGGCCAGGAGTGGGTCTGTCTGTTGAGAGATAGTGGTGTTCAGGAAACCCGTTTGGAAACAGTCAGCCTTTTTGCTTGGTTCTGCTTGGTGATGTTAGTGGTGCAAAACTTATAATTCACCCAACAAAAAAAAAAAAGAATTCGCTCATTATTTACACAACCTCATCGCCAAATCTGTATGTCGTACTTCTGTGTAACACAAAAAGAAGATATTTTGTTTTTTATAACTAAAACTATTGACTTTCATTGTATGGACACAGATACATTTCTCAAACTATCTTCTTTTGTGTGTGCTCAGAGGAAATAAAGTCCTACAGGTTTGGAACCAGTCAGTTCTAGTGCAACTTTTAGAATATAACTGCAACTTTTAGAAATCCTCCCTTTTTGTAATGCACATCCACATTTATGTAGTTTGTAGATTGGAGTCTGTACTTCTCAGTCCTATTTGAAATGAGTATCTTTAAGATTGGGTTGTATTTCCACAACCTTTTCTGCTACAAATGTACTGCTGTGTCTCCAATCTTCTGCTCTGTCTCCCTGTGAACCTTCAAGTGTCTTCTTTGCCACACTGTGGCCTATAAGTAAGTGTGTAGCCATGTAATTGGACGCCTCTATTTTCTAAGACTTATGTGCAATCAGTGTCTCCCCTGTCTTTTCTTCAGCTGCTGAACTCCGAGCAGAGCTCTTTGATCCTTTGCGAGACGCTGATTGAGACGGTGTACGGCGAAAGAGGACAGGTCCTCAAGTCTAAGGAGCGAAAAGTCTTTCTCTTCGGTGACATGCTCATCTGTGCCAACATCAACATCAAGTACGTGTCCCGGACAAGGTCGATTGACTTTCTCTTTGTCCCTCCGTCCCACCTCTAAGGCCACGCTGACGGATTGAAGCTCATCAGCCGATCTAAATACAGACTCCTGAGTCTCCTGAAGCATTACACTGACGTTCCCTAATATGACTCAGTCAATGTGAGGGGGTTAGCTGCTAATGGCTAAGGCACAAGACAGAACTGGGCAGAGTCAAATCGGCCTTCATTATCTGGGAACAAATAGCAGGGTGTTTAGCTACAGCGACAAGAATTATCCCCATAGATCACAGGCATAAAGGCGCTCCTCTGTTCCACTCAAATAGATTATCTATGACAGCACCATTGATCACATCTCAGCAGTGCAAAAGGTAAACAGCTAAGTGAAAAAGCTCACGCTGATGCTGAATCTCAAAGCTTTTGAGCTAGTCCTACTGCTGCACGGTATGTCTCTGTTCTATTAAAGCATGACTTGACATGCCCATTTAGAAAATCTTAAAGAGGTGATTGCGATGTTTAACCTACATTACAAGAATAAAAGAATAATAAGAAACCCTCTAACTAGGTGGAGGTCCAGCCCTTCACAGTGTGCTTACAGCTGGTCTGTATAAAAAATCTGAATTATAGAAATGTAAGCATCCAGTGGATGAGCAGTGAATGGGTTCTAACAGTTTATTAAAACATCACAATAATCTGCAATTAATCCACATGACTCCAGACCATCAATTATTGACATGTGAAGTGAAAAGCATGTTTGTAATAAATCATTCATAATGTTGCTTTTTCTGGTTTATAGTACATTTTTGGGTGAACTATTCCTTTAACAGCAAGTCTTGTCTGATACCCAAAATCTAAAAGGGAATGAAAAATGAAAATTCTCATTAATTGCTCATCCACATGGGCAACATTTGTGGGGGGCAATTTCCCCCTCATATCGTTAGTCATGGATCCTTGATGTCAGCCCAGCTGCAATTGGAGTGGTTAGCCAAGCACAGGCCCGGTTGTACGGGGGTAGGTACTAGACAGCCCTAAATACCCTCAAATGAAAGCACAAGCAATTGAACATCTGGCAAACTATGTTTTCCAATGTGTTTTTGCGGCATTGAGCAATGTAGCCAATCACAGAAATATATGTTGATTTCTTCAACGCAATGGCCAATCAGAAACAGAGTTTTTAAAATTCACTCACCACTGATTTGCACGCTCTAGAATCATCTCATAGGCAGACATGATGTAAATAAGATATTCATTGTGTAGTTTAGAGAGCTTCATTGATTATAATGGAACATTGTGACATTGCAATGAACTAATATATTTCTGGATTTGTTCTCGAAATAACAGTGATTTATTTAGCAGACGCTTTTATCCAAAGCGACTTACAATTGGGGAATACATCAAGCGATTCACCTTAAAGAGGCAAATAGACACAGGAAGTGCTCGTCATTTGGTGATAACCAGAGCAATGGATGGGACAAAAATGCCTCAGTGATTTATTCTGGAACCGGCCCTGTCCAAACTTCCACAGACAAAGTGCGGCCTGAGCGATATCCAGTTTACAGACTGAAAGCATATGTAAACTTTATTGAGATCGAAACACATTAACCATTAATTTCATTTCCAGTAAAGGACGGTATAATGTTCAGAAATGAATGGTATGCAATTTATGACAGAATAGTCCTACAACTGATCGCTGATTTTTTCCTCACGTGTCTCACCTTTAGTAAAGATTCAAAATGGACACATTTCAAGTGAAACTTGAAAAAGACGTGGACAACTTAAATGAACATCAAAAAAGCGTGCACATTTCTGGTTAGAAATGAAAGGCCACTTAAAACGGGAAGCATCACCATCCAAATCAGTCAAAGCTCAACAGCTTAATAAACAAATTAAGATATTTTTGATGAAATCCGAGAGCTTTCTGATCCCACATAGACAGCAATGCAACTACCATGTTCAAGGCCCAGAAAGCTTGTAAGGACATTGTTAAAATAGTCCATGTGACATCTTCATTACATCTTCATAGATACTTCATAGGTAAAATATGTTGCTCCTGTGGTTCAGTGGTAGAGCATTGTGTTAGCAGCGCAAGGTTGTGGGTTCAATTCCCAGGGAACGCATGTTAGGTAAAAACTGTTAGCATAAATGCACTGTAAGTCACTTTGGATAAAAGCGTCTGCTAAATGCATTAATTTTATTTAATTTAAGTAAAATGAGGAGCATTAGAAAGTGTATGTGTATGTAAGAGAATGCTATTTCTGTCATTTTAATTCAGTGCATTGTTTGCCTTTTTTATATTAGTTGTATATTTCAGTCAGAATTGTTTCAAATGAAATCCTTTTTCCTCTCTTGTGATCTGTCAGGTTCCTTGTTTTTATAAATATGCGCAAGCATTTTTACATGTTGATCCTCTTATCACCACCAGGGGCCCCCCTGACATCAGCAGTCTGGTTCCAGTAGGTCCCAAGTACACCCTAAAGTGGAGCGCCCCCTTGCAGCAGGTCCATGTAGTTGAAGTGGGTCAAGAGGGTTCCCAGACCAAGGACACTCTCTATCAGCTCGGAGGAGTCAAGCGCTCGGGCAGCTCTGCGGGATCGGGTAATGGCAATGCTGTTGGCACTGTAACTTTCTAAACAATCAGATAACACACATCCTTGATGTGAGTGAGACATTTTGAATTAATTGACCGTTTCTTGTGAGCAATACACCTTTTTATGGCCTCTGCAGATGAGTTTATCTCATGCAGCTTAGATAATAACCACAGAGGCGCACTCTAAGCAATCTTATTTCACTGTCTGATAGACCACAAACATATTCAGTGGGCTGTCATCAGTTTTGGCACATTATTTCCACCTCCACTCCCAATCAGAGAAAGCAAGTTCAGGAGATTGGAATCAGGGCTGAACACTCTTACAAAACATTATTGTGTTTCGAGTTAGAAGACGAGGAACAGGAAAAGAGCAATTGTGGGGTACTAAGATAAATATGCTGACAGAGCTTCAGGTACAAAGTGTTATCAGGATGTACAGGTTCTCGCTGTTTAAGCCTTTTGCTTTCCGAGCTGAAATATTAATGGTGTTGTCTGTGGAACACCCATGTTGGATTGTGCACACAGGGAAGGCAGGAAATTAGATGACAGAAGATGTTTAATGCTGGGGCCTAGCAGACAGCTCGCGGGCAGGAGTCTTTAGAAGACCTCTTATGCCCCCTATACCTTATTTGTCTCTAAAATCATTCTAAAAACAGTCTGTCCAATTTATCTATCGTTGTTCTTTTCCTGCTATTTAATAACTCGGCAGTAGCCTCCCTAAAACTTGCTGTTTCTCATTTCCATATCCCTTTTCGATTTCAGTTGAATTAAAAATTCGGTGTAAAGTACTGGCATGATTGTTTGACATGAAATACTGGCAAATAATCAATACAAGAAATACAAAATAGTGACAGGATAAAATATATAGTAAATACTTAAGACATTTTCTTTTTTTATTTTATTAATATAAAGGCTGTATTTTTCTATACACTGCCATTTAAAAGGTAGCGGCCAGTGATATATAATATTAACACTTTTCTTCAGCAAAGCTGCATTAAACTGTCAAGATAACTGTAAAAACATTTATAATGTAACAAAAAAGTGCTGGTCTTTTGAACTTTTTATTCATCAAATAATTTCCATTTATCAAAAACATCCCTTTCCACAAAAAAATATTTTAGTTTCTTGAGCAGCAAATCAGCATATTAGAATGATTTTTGAGGGACTATGTGATAATAGTATAACGGCTACTGAAAATTCAGCCTTGCCATCACAAGAATAAATTACTTTTTAAAATACATTAAAATAGAAAACAGCTATTTTAAATTATTGATGCTGTTTTAAATTATTGATAATATTACTGTTTTATTGTATTATTGCAGCTTTGGTGAGACTTTCAGAAACATAAAAAAATGGTAATGACCCCAAACTTTTGAAAAGTAGTGTATCTTTAGAGTATTTTATTTTATTTTAAAACAAATAATAATAATAGTATAAAATAAAATGTAAAATGTTTCTCTCTCTCTCTCTCTCTCTCTCTCTCTCACATATATCTAAAATAATCACAGTGAAAGATATGTTCTCATAAGGGTGCCACAAATTTTCAAAGCCTTTTTCTGTGGCTAGACTGGTCATGGAGTCTGTACTTGGTTTCGGTTTTTCTTATTATGTAGAAATAAAATGCGGACTGTGTCACTGTCTTCTCTTACTCTATCCAGGAAGCTCATTGCTATTTTCCAGACACCTTTGACGTTGTCTGGTTCACTGTGTCTGAATGTGTCCATCTTCAGCTATTTATAGCAGCACGTAGACATACAAGCCTGTTTTGCCTGGTGTGCGCCACATTTCTCCTCTCTTGTGATGACACTCCATGGGGCTCCTCGTCCAAACCAGATCCCATGCTCCCCCAGCGTACCTCAAAATGGACTCATTTTTCATCTCCCGCAGGCCCTAGTGTCCTTTATATTATTGATGGAATAGACCAATATTCCAGGAAAAGGCAGACCCTCTGCTGCCGCCACTGTAAAGCAGAACAAAACAGTGACATACTGCAAATCATAGAGGCCCTGGTAAACCATGAGATGGGTCCTGCCCACTGATGGGGGAGCTTTACACAAGCAGGGGGGTGACAATGTGTTTCTAATGGAGACATACTGTACTGTATAGTGATGTTACACTTTATCATAATTTTATCTTTTTTTTTATCCTGCTGGAAAATTCTGCTTATAGACATTTAGACAAAGTAAATATGTGGATGTCAATTAGTAATATAAGAAAAAGGACCGTTCACAACTATAACGGTAAGGACACAGAGAAACATTATCGTTGGACATTTTATGTATTATTTATTTATATATTTTTAAGCTAAATTATGACAATAATAATCATCATTGGTTATTATTGTTGTATTAAAATTGAATGATCAAAAAATAAATAATCAAAACATTTATACAAATAATTATCATGTTTTTTTTTAAATATTGTTTTTATATTAGTATTGTTTACGTGCTGTATTATTTAAATGTATTGTGCATATTTTGATTGATAAAATCTCTACATTTTATTGCTACATTTCTATTTATATATTTACATTGCAGTTTTAATTTGGCATCACAATTTGGTCCCTGGACGTTATCACAGAATTGTTTCCACAGCGGTTATGCACATCATTTTTTAGATTTGTTTAAACTTGCCAGGCAGATCCTTGCTAAAATTGTATGTGTTAAAACACTTGGTTAAACTCAGTGTATGGATGTCAGTTAAAAAGCACAGATATGAACGAGAAATCCAAATTAGAGCTGCCCTTCTGGCAACAGCTTTGTTGACTTTAGGCTTTGGGCTTCAGTATTGTGCTTGCATAGGCCTCCGCTGGCGGTCGCCCAGCGCGTGTGTCAGTTTACATGTGACAATGTGTGTGAGAGAGATAGACTACTGGAAATGGCAGAATACCATGCCATAGTGCGAAAAACCAGATCGCGGCACACCAACTGGATTAGTCTGGATTACAAGTCAGCACATTCACCTGAGGCCAAGGTGGGCCACGAGCCCACAAACCTGTAGGCCTGCCCAAGGCCTTGCCACAGCAACCAGTAGAGCATGCTGACTCTGCCAGTTTGCGCTGTTGGGGCTCACTGTGCCTTTTTTTTTATTTCAAATGTGCCTGCTATTGATCAAGTCGTGCCAGTGACAGATGTCTCTGTGGCTGTGTGAGTTAAAGACCCTATTACATTTCTAAAGGTTAGAGAGAGACAGACAAAACAATGAGAGAAAGATGTAGAGGTGTAGAGAGAAGTGGATGAAAGCCTGGACAGAGAGTGAAAGACACAAAGACAGGTATAGAGAACCGAGAAAGAGGGAAATGGTGTGTCAGAGACAGAGAGAGATCTCTGAGAGACCTTCCAGCGCTACTTCGAGAATTAGGTTGAGCTGGGGGCCAACAGATGCTCGCGCCGCCCCAATTCTGCACACAGGTCACCTGATTATTCTGAGGTGCTGAAAGGCCAGACAGTCCTGCGGTCTGCACATCCAGCTCTGGGATTTAATTACACTCCTCATTCCTGGGCTATCGGTCGGACGCGTAGAGCACATTCACCTTGGCTATTGATTCTGCAGGCAAAGACCAGAGACGGCAAAAAAGTGAATGGGGATTCAAATCGATGCTACATTTCACGTCTAATGAGACACCTGTGTCCGTTTCGTCACCCTTAAAGGGCTTCATAATTCTAAATGGCTTCATTTTATACTCTGCTTCTCTTCCCTATAGCATTAACCGGTGTGGCTACACAAACAATGGGAGATCGATCTGTCTTCAGTATCGATTCTCTTTGTTAGTGGCGCTACTGGAGACTATTGGCAAATGAAAGTTTTGGCATAGACCCCAAGTCTTTAAAAGTTAAGGCGTTTGATTTTGTTTCGATTTGCATTTGGGCAAATATTCAAGCAGAACTTATAGCAGTGTTTCCCACAGTTTAGATAAGTAAAAAAAAAAACTAATGTTAAGACTCTTCTCCGCTCTTCAAACACACAAAAACATTAACATAGTCTTTTTAGACAGTTTTCTTGAGTAAAAAAACAAACACAGTACTTATTCAAACATATATTTTTCATTGGTTGAATAATTGTAAAACCCACAAACAGACCCAACGATGACCAATAGCACTGATTTAAAATAATAATAATGAAATATAATACGTTTTTGATAATTAATACCTGTATATAATAAACACCTGACAGCCTGTCACGGCACACTAGTGGTTGGGAAACACTGACTTAGAGCACTGTAAGTCTGCCTTCCTTTTTAAAGGTCAGGTATCATTCAGAATTCACCGTTTATGTCATAAGACCAGTGTGCAGGTTTCAGATCAGTGTTTTGAGATTGAGCAATGTGTGCTGTATAGGAAATCCTAAAGTGTTTTTTTTGTAAGCCATCCTGACTCGATTACATATTTGAATGATTCAGCACCTTTACAGGAACCCATATCCACAGAAACACCATCTCAGCTTTCAAGAACCCTGGATTGCAGGTGCTTTTTTGCACTCGGGGGTTCATGCTCTGATAAAGCGTGGTGTGAAATTTAAGTACTGGATAAGTGAAGCTGGTTATTTTTGATTGACAGGAAGTATCTTTCTGGGTCCGCCCCGGCTGTATCAGGAACTGCAGGAGTTGCAGCATGACCTCTCAGTGGTAGAGCAGGTCACTCTGCTTGTGAGGACTTTACAGGGAACGTACCAGGTAAATACTCTTCATTATTACATGTTCGGTGGACCATAATGTCTCTGAACCCTTAATTGGGAACTTGAAAGGAACCGAAGTTATACATTAAAAATCACCATTGGGCAGAGTTAGTTCAAAGTAATTGTAAAAATGGCTCATAAACTAAAGCTTGTGATAAATAAATTATACATTTCATATGTTTTAATTATATAGTATGTGACCACAGAACCAGTTATAAGGGTCAATCTTTTGGAATTGAGATTTACACATCATCTGAAAGCTGAATATATTGTATAAGCTTTCCATTGATGTATGGTTTGTTAGGATAGGACGATATTTGGTTGTGAATCTGAGGTTGCAAAAAAATAAAATAATATATATATATATATATATATATATATATATATATATATATATATATATATATATATATATATTATTGAGAAAATCACCTTTAAAGTTTAAATTAAGTCCTTAGCAATGCATATTACTAATTCAAAATTAAGTTTTAATATATTTTCAGTAGTAAATTTACAAAATATCTTAATAGAGCGTGATCTTTACTTTAAAGAAAAAGAAAACAGAAAATCAATACGTTTGACCCGTACAATGTATTGTTGGCTAATATACCCATGAACGGTTTTGTGTTCCAGGGTCATATATAATGTATATGTATAATGTATACTTGGGTCAATTGAATTTATTATTATTATTATTTTTTTTTTTAATACATTTAAATTAACTTTTTAATTTTGATATATTATCAAGTGTAATTCATTCATCCACTCTAGTGATCCTTCAGAATTTTGTTCATATTTATTATTATAGTAGGTTGCGCTGCTTAATTTTTTCGATATTTTAGGACTCTTTGATTAATTAAAAAATTCAAGGGAACAGCATTTATTTGAAACAGAAATATTTGTAGAATTATAAATGTCTTCATTGTTATTTAATATAACATATTTGTAGAATTATAAATGTCTTTATTATTATTTAATATTTCATTATTGAATAAAAGTTCCAGTTTCCTAAAAAAAAAAAAAACAGAATCTAACTAACCCATCTTACTGACTTATATATATTTTATTATTATAAAAAAAGCCCAAGTGTCAAAGAATGATTAAAAATAGAACAACATCCAGAAAAAGGTCAAGGTAGAATACAATAAACAGCAAAACAAAAGCAGTATTAGTCACATATGATACAGCCATCTAGGCATGGAAGCCTTTGGGGTAACAGAGTTTTCAGTGTAATTAAATTGTGATCAAAGTTCGGCAACATCAACAATTGATTATCATGGCATCCGCTTGATAGTTGGACGACAGCATGGGGAAACCTTCATAATCTGATCGGGAGTTAATGTTCAGATGGGAGATAGCTCTGAGCAGCATGTCTACATAGCACAAGGCTGCTCTCAAATCAGGACAGCTCCCCTGATGCCATGACAGTCACTAAACCAGTACAAAAACAGCTAGATTGCTTCTTTTACCTCTGAGCGTTGTGTGAAAACACTAACAGAGCTTTGTCTTGCATGGTTTCCTGACCATAACCATGCCTTTGGCCTTTCTCCAAATGACTAATTCCTACCCACAGTCTAATCAGAATTTAATGCACAGCGAATAAAGAACTAGTGAACTTCTGCAGACCTCATTGATTTTGGAGATGTATTTCAATTGGATTTGGCTTTTGGGAGATATTAATAATTTTGTTTATGAGAAGGAAACCATCATTATTTCATCAATACTTGGAGGCCAAAAACATAGTTAACATAACAATGAAAAACTAAAAAGACTTCTGCATTTAATATGATATAATACAGTGGTTTTCACCTGGTTGTGGGTCCGTTACGATATGGTCAGCTGTGCTAAATGCATATAATAACAATTTAAACTGACTAATTAGGATAGCCCCCAAAAAACTAAAACAAACAAAAAAAAAATATATATATATATATATATAGGTCTTGTGCAGTTCATTGTTTGATTTGATACGATATTGGTACGGTGTTGGGTCCAGTGTCAATTCAGGGTCTTAAAGCACATCAGTTTTCGCTAGTATCATAATTCTCTTTGTTTTCTGTGTTTATAGAATCTGAACACCACTGTAGCACAGGACTGGTGTTTGGCATTGCAAAGACTGATCCGCATCAAGGAGGACCAAATTCAGAGCGCCAACAAGTGCCGTTTACGATTGCAAGTCCCTGACAGACCAGACAAGTAAGTAAACGGGGCAAAAGCTTCTTTGCATGTTGACAAGGTGAATTATTTTTCTTCAGCAGCCTCAACAAAATGCAAAAGAGCACATACTGATGCATTCGGGGTTTTTTTATAGCCAATTGAGAAAACATATTTTCTTCTTCTTGTTCGCTTAATAGATTGCATTTGCCTCATGAAAGTAGTAAGTAGTAAGACATGTAGCTAAATGGCTTTTGAGATCTACACAAGAAAAAACAATTTTGTCTCAATTACACCACAGCTGGATTTCAGACTGGCAGTCTTACACATTCTCTGGAGCAGGTGATCCCAAGCGGCACTGAAACATAATGGCAGATGACAAAAATGTTAATGTTCATCTGTAACAACGTTAAGATGATGAAGGATCCCGGCGCCATGTTAATTTTCCCTAATGAAAGCGCATTTCCCGGCTTTATTTGTGGCGTGCGTTAAAAGCCTGCCCCATGTCACCTTTAAGCAGCAAATTACAAGCCTAATAGCATGACGGGAAATCATTAAGTGATAGATCTCAGATTCAAGAGATCAAGAAATGCTGGAGATAAAGTTACACAGCTCCTTTCAGATGGGAAGTGCTGCATTATGGCTAGTCATAGAGCTTATTCAATTCATTTAACTTCGTATGGGAGCTGCTGTTTCCCATTTGGAGCAATAGTGTAATTTCTCTTTGATGCGTAGACAGGGGCTTTAATGTACTCTTATTATGTCACATTAAGCGTCAGTGAATGTAAATGTGTCAAGGCGGATGCTGCACATTTTTCACAGTGCACTGCACCTGAATGTGCTTATCTTAATGATGCAGAGTGAGAGCGGAAACTTCACTCATAGAATCGGCTGTGGAAGGAAGAGAAACGAAGACAGATTAGTGGAGGATTCAACTAAGAAAAGAGCTGAAGAGATGGGGAGAACATGAGAGGAGAGAAGCAGAGAGAAAAGGAAGATGAACTGTAAAGCATAGAGCAGTTGATGTCATTTAACCTTCATGTTCAGTGTAGATTATACTTGAGAACTCCAAAGAGACTCCAATGATTTACATGTAAAATAATACAAATCATAGCAGTTATTTTACTTTGAATTTATTAATTGGGTTCATTCAGCTGGAAATAATACTTATTACCTAACCTTATGTCAAGAGTGTCTTCCTTCTGGGGAACACAAAAGATTATTCTTTCTGTTTTGGTCCATAAAACAGCATTGACCCCCTTCACTTTTCAATATTTTTCCTTCCACAGAAGAAAGAACGTTTGGAACAACATGATGGTGAAAAATTATTTAATTTTTTTATGAATTATTCTCCAATAAGTAGAATTGGTTTATTTTAGACCCTAAGGAGAATGTGAGGGTTAATATCATTCAGTATGTTCAGACACAAATACATATATTTCATTTCATCCATACTCCCTGACTAAAAAAAAATAGTGCCTTGCAAGCTGAGAGGAGGTGCAAGGGACTGATTTGCTGCCATGGCGCATGGAAGAGACTCAGCAGAACGTTTAATCTCCGTGTGCTTTCTCAACCTAATGTGACAGCCCAACCGGCCCAGAGCAGCTCAGTACCCTGTAGTCCTCCCAATATCTGTCAGACCCCTGCTCTTCAGGCCTGCTTGGTTGGCTCACATTCTGCAGAACTCGCAGGAGCAATCTGCTCAGTCAGATGTTCACTAGAACCCCTGCCCTGCTTCCAAAACAGTCACACTCCCTGAATTTTCCATTGCCTTCGTCAGCCTGCTGTGATGTCATAATGCATTGATGTCATTAGGACAGGGAACTGAGATTTGTTTTTTCAGAAAATAGTAAAATCAAAGGATTAACTATTCCATTTACAGTTTTATGAGTATCCAGTGTGAATTTGGACTGTGTAGTCTGATTCCCAAAAGCTATTGTACCGTATTTTTCTGACTATAAGTCGCACCTGAGTATAAGTCGCATCAGTCCAAAAATACGTCATGACGAGGAAAAAAAACATATATAAGTCGCACTGGACTATAAGTCGCATTTATTAAGAACCAAGAACCGAGAAAGAACATTGCGGTCTACAGCCACGAGAGGGCGCTCTATGTTTTCAATGTAGGCTACAGGAGCACTGAGCAGCATAGAGCGCCATCTCGTGGCTGGAGAATGTAATGTTTTCTCTTGGTTCATTTCTCTTGGTTCATGTCAAATTAATTTTGATAAATAAGTCGCACCTGACTATAAGTCGCAGGACCAGCCAAACAATGAAAAAAAGTGTGACTTATAGTCCGGAAAATACGGTAATCTGATTTCTGAACTAATGCTTTTTATTTATTTATTTATTTATTGTGTTTTATGCCTTTTATTTAGATAGGACAGTAGGTTGACAGAAAGCGAAGTAGGAGAAAGAGAGGAGGAAGAATCCTCAGAAGCCTTTAGCTCTTCTTGTTTAGATCTTGGCCGCTGTATCCATTTGTCAAACTACTAGAGAACAATTTGGGTGTTTTTTGATAGCTCTCTCAAATCTGACAAACAGATTAGTTCTGTGCTTAAAACCATTTTTTTTTAAATCTCTGAGTCCTAGCCAAGGTAAAACCATTTCTTTCTCTTAAACACTTTGAAAAAAGTAATTCATGCTTTCGTCTCAACAAAAATAGACTACTGTTACTCCCTTTATATGGTCATTAATCAGTCATCTCTGGCCTGTCTTCAGATGGTACAAAATGCAGCTGCCAGGTTTTCTTACAGGTGTTCGAAAAATGTATATATTACTCCAGTTTTAATTTCTTTGCACTGACTCCCAGTCTGTTTTAGAATTGATTTTAAAGTGCTGCTACTGGTTTTTAAATGTTTGAATGGTCTAGCACCTGTGTATTTGGCTGATTTACTCTCCATTTACAATCCAGCTAGGTCTCTGGTGTCATTCACTCAGAGATGACTAAATGTTCAGAGGACTAGGTTGAAACTAGGAGGTGTACATCAGAACTGCTACTACGGTACATGATTTCAAAGGAAATCTCAAAACATATTTATTTTCTTTAGCAATTAGATAATTTGTGTATTTAGAGATTTTAAGTGTTTACAATCTGTAAATTCAGGGATCAAAAAAAAAAAAAAGAAAAAAAAGCTAGTCCAAAGGCTATTGTGGTTTCCAGTCGGGCTACTAAATTGTAACCTTACTCTGACCCGACGGGCTACTTTAAATAAAGATCTCCCGTGGGTCCTTAAAAAGGGTCCTTAAAAAAGTGGGTTGTATCAAACTTAACGGCCATAAAAGTTTTAAATAAGTTAAATGGTACAAGAAATGCCTTATGATTAAACGATTTCTTACAGTTGGGGACGGAAAGACGAGAGTCGCGATGCGGATTGATTAAACTTCAAAAGGCAATGATGTCATTTAATTAATATGAGCGCTGTAGGCTACGTTTCAAGTCAAAACACGGTGCGGATGTCTTTATTTGAATGTATCTGAAGGGAACCGACTGTCCTCAAAAACTTGTCATTTGCATTTCAATTTCTTTTTAACTATAATTCCTGATAAAGCAATATTTATGAACGCAGAGATGTTCGGTGTACAGCCGTTACCCGGGAATCCGTTATATATCAGTGGTCTTAAAGCTCCACCTCATGGCAGAGAATAAATTAGAATTTCCAACAAGCCTTTCTAGCTGTTTATGGTCATATGATCAATGCAAAAAATATCAACTCACGTTTTTACGCAGCAAACACATAGAGTTGTAAATGAGAAAGAAGTTAACGTGCCTTCTAAAAATCTAAACAATAAAGACAGTGATACTGTATATGTTTTAAATTGTCAATTTATATGCTTTATTTATCCCTTTTCATAAAAATGGTCTAAAGGCAGAAATGTTGTATACGATTTTTGTTTTTGTGAAAAACAAAAAAATGTTATCATAGACATTGTCCAACGCCACTCATACTGTTAATTTTACTTGTGCTTTTCTTAAAATCGGTCATAAATTGCCTTAAATTTATTTATTTAAAATTCTGCAGATACTCTGTAAAGTAAAATTAAATTCCTTACTTCATATTTGTTGATATTTGTGTATTGAAAATATTTTTTATTGACATTTAAACTCCTATCTGATTTTCTATATTTAAAAACAAAACCAAACAAAACAAAACAAAATTATTATTATAATTTTTATTTGGGCTATTAAATACATTTTTGGGCTACCAAAATCTCAGGAGTACCTGGCCGAAGGGCTACCAGGGATTTAGAAATTTTGCGAACCCTGATGTTGTAATTGTTTTTATTGAAGGTTTCAATATTTTGTTTGGCACCTTGGTCAACAGTTGCTGTCTTTAATGGTGCTATATAAATAAAGCTGACATTGACACTGACATCAATACATTCCCTGGGCATCAAACCTATCACTGTAGTGGTGCTACTGCCTGTGTGAGCTTCAGATATTTGCATATTTATGAGGTTAGTAACATTCATTGGACAAAAACAGATTGGCCACACAAAATCGGGATTTTGTCTTCTGAAAAAAAAAAAGCCCACAAAAATAATAATCACTCAAGTTAATGCAGTTACTTTCACCGTTTCACTTACAAACTGAAATTAAACACAGCGTGAAAGCATATGCATATTTAATTAGGTAAGAACTGAGGCATTTTATGATTGGTTTTCTGTAAATAAACTTCAAAGCATTGCTAACACTTTTGTGAGACTTTTTATTTAACTCAGAGTTTAAAAGAGGCCTTAACTTGGTTTTAAAAAGATGTTAACCCAGGATTAAGTGTGAATTAGACAGGTCAATTGAGTAGTAGGCATGGGGTTTATAGAGCTTATAGGCATAGAGTGCTTTGTCCAAATCCACTTCCTGTATGATATACAGTCTCCTCCAATCAGCACAGAGACGAGCTGGTGTGTCTTTCTTTCAT
Organism: Carassius gibelio; assembly: GCF_023724105.1. NCBI lineage: Eukaryota > Metazoa > Chordata > Actinopteri > Cypriniformes > Cyprinidae > Carassius > Carassius gibelio. Next base: position 14,453,885 of record NC_068406.1, read on the forward strand.
TCCACTATCTGTCCTGTCATTCTGCATTAATGTCACACACATGCCACAGCACTGACCTGCAGCCATAAATCAGTCTGTTCTCTGCTCTCCATTCTGCCCTTTTTGCCTGGGAGTCTGCCTCCTCTGCTGTTTCTTTATTCAGGCCGCACAGAGACACATAAACTCGCATACCCACTTGCAACCACCCAGATTTTCAATCAGCCAGCGGGAGGAACCCTGGGCCATTCTGTTTATCACGTTTAGACCGATGTGGGTGCCCAGCTTTATCCCAAGAATCAAATTAAGCATGGAGCGCACTTACTCCGCTCCGAACAACCAGCCCTCCCCCATCCCACCTCTTTTTACTTATTTTCCCCCATGAAACCATTGTGCTGAGTGAAGGAAATCTGTGAGTTGTTGTTTGCATTTGCCATTCTGGGAAGGAGCCAAGCATCCCCTGAATTTCAGTCGAAATTCGATTTCTTTATCTCAGAGCGTCTTCGAAGGTTTTAGTTCATTCTTCTATATCTGTGCCTTTGCACTTCACACTTTTCTTCCAACCTTTTTCCTTTCTCTTGCTCTCTCCGAGTAGTGCTGTCTCCCCTGGGCTGGAAATGAATGCCAAGCAGACAGAGGCTGCTGGTGTGACAGTAGCTAAGGCGGGCGTCATCTTATTCTCCAGTCAATTACCTTCTAATGATGTTTGAATGTGAATTGCTTTCCGTGTCCCTTAGCCTTTGCTGAGAGTCTTTCTTTAGCAGGCACTGTGTTAGAAATGAAGTTAAAGTATTTTTACAAGTGTAGAATGGATTCCTGACTCATTGAAGACATGGACAGCTTTATTAAGCAGAGTGCAAATCTACAGTTTACACTTTCTATTGTACTAAAATGACTATGTAGTGGGAAAATGTATATTATGAAATATTACAGTTTTTCTCAGTCGCTTTGGTACATTTCTTGAATCAAACTCACAATTTGCAAAACATAAAGTGCATTTCTCAAAACAACCCGTACAAATAGCAAATCACCATGAATTACCTGCAAAAGCCAGTCTCCTGCTCAAAATCCTTAGTTCATCTCTCAAAAGTAAATAGCTGTGTCAATGAACATATCAGTGCCATCAGAATGACAAGTCCTTGTGTCATAGTGTACGGATAAGACAGTCAAATTGCTTAGTCATGTTGTCAATATAACAGTTTACTCTGGAGGGATGATCTGATGTAAACCTCTGTATTGAACAATATGCCATATGCTTATGTATTCCATATCCATTTCAAACGTACACATTTACACATTACTGTATGTGGGATATTGACTGAAAGAGACTGGATAGAATTCCCAGTTACACTTTTACAAAGTCTGACCAAAAAAAAAAAAAACCTTTACAATGTCATTGTGATAAAGGAAAAACAAATATGGACACAAATATGAAAATAAGTCCATTTTCAGAATGTGTAACTCTTGTGTTGTCCTCTGTCTATACAGTATAAGCTTTTCAACTGAAGATTCATGAGATGAACCTTTGAGCTATTTCAGAGAAAGGGTTTATCATTGGTTTATCATCTACATTCTCTTCATAAGTCAAGATTCACTTGGACAATTCATGCCAAATGTACAAAAAGTCTAATAATAATGTGTAAAAATAAATATAAAAAGTGTGCTAGGCAGTTTTTGACAACTAGATTAACCATTTTGCATTTAATGACTTATATGATGAACTAAAGACTAGATGTTTTGAAGGGTAAGACTGTTGCACAGAAAACTATGCAATACGTTTTGAGCAACATGACATGAGCAACTGATAATGTAGGAAACTGCCGATAAACATGCATAATCAATTGCATGAATGTACAAAAGCAATCGCAACTTGTTCAAAAGAATGAGAAACTGGTTTTATGATGTGTATAAATGACTAGATAATGTGGAGGTTGTACAAGTAGTTTTGAGAATTTCATTTCTGTTTTGAAAAATGCACCAAAGTGACTGAGAAAAACTGTATTAAATATATATTTGTAGCAATAACAATACATTGTATGGTTAAAAATGATCTAATTTTCTTTTATGCCAAAAATCATTAGGATATTAAGTAAAGATCATGTGCCATGAAGATATTTTGTAAATTTCATATATTTTGTAAAAATATTTATTTGAAATACATATATCAAAACTTAATTTTGGTTAATTTTATTGTTTTATATTGCCAATATCTTAATTTGGACAACTTTAAAGGCGATTTTCTCAATATTTGGATGTTTTTGCACCCTCAGATACCGGCACACTTTTTTTTTCCACTTCAAGCACTGGATAGATAGATAGATAGATAGATAGATAGATAGATAGATAGATAGATAGACAGACAGACAGACAGACAGACAGATAGATAGATAGATAGATAGATAGATAGATAGATAGATAGATAGATAGATAGATAGATAGATAGATAGATAGATAGATAGATAGATAGATAGATAGACTGATTCTGCAAAGGGTGTGTAGTTGTGATCTTAAGAGCAAAACTGTGCTTTATATGAAGACTCGCCTATATGGATAAATCCAAGGTTTAGATAATAGAGTTTATAATGTTCAAATTCAGAAACTGAATCCCATTTTCAATTTTACATTGTCATTTTTCAAAGTCAAATCCAGGTGGGTTTCTTGTGGCCAATCTCATTCAATAACTAATATTAAAACCTGATACCATCCAGAAGCAGACGGTGCTCAATCATGCTTGCTCATTTCCTCCTTGTAGAAGGCATTGCTGAAAAGTTCTGCTCCATTAACCTGGCTAAACACCTTGGTCTAGAATGCAGATTAACTCAACATGCTCACCTCATCTTGTGGCCTGATCCTCTTCCTTCCTTCTCCACATAACCCTACATACCAACACATCCATAGAACTTACGGGTCTCTTTGACCTTCATACCATCTCTTTGATTAAATTAAGGACGAAATATGTATCTCCATGCTATCTTCATTTCTGCTGTCTGCTTTTTCCCTCACATAAGCACACATTTCATGAAAAATCAGACTCAGTACACAGATCCAGGCTTAGCTTGAGATCAAGCTGTATTGTGGAGAGTGGCAGCTGCTCTCCCCGGGGCTCCTTGGTGCACTGCAGCAAAACTATTTCACTGTATTATTAATACTGATAATTAAGGGAGCACCATGTTGTGATGTGTTTTATGAAAATTTTACAAGATTATAAAACTCAAAGGGCCATGGCAACACTCCCGTGTTGGTTCGTTCAGTAAATCTCACCATCTGACCAATTTTTTTTTTCACATGTCCTGTAGGTCTGGTCGTCCTGTGAGCTTCACAGTGGTCTTCAACACACCAAGCCCCGTCAGCAAGATATCCTGGGTCAACCGGTTACACTTAACAAAGATAGCACTGAGTAAGTTTGAATATAATTCTCCACTAACTGATGACTAGATTTCTGTTGATCCAAAACATTGACTATGATTGTTAAGATCTAATACGATAAATACATAAATAAATGGATTGGACTAATAATAATAATATCAGGACAACTCTCTGAACATTTTAGCATGGTGATGGATATGACAATATTAATGTATTTGGTCTTAGCGGAACAGATATGCTAAGCTGCTGCTGAATCGCTGCTGGTTATTACTGTAGTTTATTACTTACTTATTATTTACTACTGCCAATGCATATGGCGATACGGTGCCATGATTATTCAAGCACAAATAGGCTATCAAATAACCTGTATCAGATCTAAACAGGTGGAGCTGGGGAAGGTGGAGGGTTTCAGAGATTCTCGAGCGAATACTAGCCAGCCATTTAAATAGAAGGCAGCAAGCTCATTGGCTCCATATGCAGCATGAACCAATCAGCTTGTGCCAAGTTGTTTAACTCTTTTAATATCATCAGTTAAGTTAGCGCCCCGTCAGCCAGCGCCATCTAGAGTTTCATGACTGAACTATATATTTATGTGATTTTACAACAACAACATTTTATTTATTTATTTTAATTAGCAATGTTATTAAAATAATAATTTAGAAAGATGATTCCAAAACCAGATAGGTGTTTTGTTTTTATTCAGAGTTTATCAAAATAGAAGGCCAGACAATGTTTGCTGAATGCAGTAAAGAGACGATAAAATACAATTTCACGCTCTTATAGCTTGGTTATATCATCTCTGCATTTACAAGGTTATGACTTGTTGGCTTAGTATTAAATCAGTGCAACCAAGTTTTATTTAGTACTTTTCAATGTGTAAAATAGTTTTAATGGGTTTTAACCTCAGGGCAAGGAGATATTCTTGCAATGCATTATAAACTATGACTCCCTGAAGAAATGCCTATTTCTTTTATGACAAGCTAATAGAAATAGCCTCTCTGCCTCTGGTTTATTGAATAGTATTGGCATTAGAGTACTGGCAGTTTTATAACTCTAGAAAAACTGAATTTCACAAAAGATTTAGCCATTTCAATAGTGGCATAATGGTCTAACATTCTTCCCGTCTCAAATGTGCTCAAGAAGCCTGGTGCCATTGTAGATGTTTTATTCCTATGCTTATTTTCTGTATTTAAAGCACAAAGCTGCCATCACATTCTTGATTTTTTTGTAGGTTTGATTTTAGAAGATAGACTGTGTATAGTAATACTGTAGAGACTAGCAATTTATTAACACTCAATCTGAAAATAGTACAGTGTTTTAATTAATTATAGTCTTTCTAACGTTGTCCAATCTTATGATATTATAATACTGTAGGAGTCTTTGGAGTTTTTAATAAGAAATGCAAACAGATTTCCAAACAGCTGGACATTAATGCGTTAAATATTGTTTTTAGAGCCTATAAGTTTTGATGTAGTAAAGATGCTTCACTGAAATTTCCACATTGAGGCATCCAGATTGTTGTAATTTGTGATAAAACTGTTTGTATGTAGTTTTTGGACTTGAATTGAAAATCAAATCCAGCAGCTTGGATATTTTCATCGATGCCATGCATGAAACAAAGTATCCCTGTCAGTCTGCAGACCACCAAAACTACAACTGACTGATGGAGTCTGGCTTCTCAGTGACAGACTTGCATCTTTTTCGACATCAGCTAAAGTTGAACAAAAACAAAAGAAGTGGTTTTACTTCGATTGGCATGATAAAAGATTACACCATCCTACTTGATGGACAGACAAAGAAATTAGAAAAAAATATGGTAGACCGGAGTATGTCTCCAGTAGCTGTTAAGAGTCTTTATTGGAACCTGGTTTTACCTTTTATCTTAGAATGTAATCATTTTAAAGTGCAAAGTACAATTGTCCAAGCTTTGCCTCGTTTTTTTTTTGGTAAATTATCTTGTTTTCACACCAACAATAATGGTTTTCCATACGCTGCCTCTATGGCTATTTGTGAGCTGTTGTTGAAAAGACTTTTACAGCAATAGTCAAATAGCAATCTTGGTTGACACTAAGTGGGTGCTAGCAGTGTAAGTGGCAATATCCCTCCAAAAAACAAGAACAAAAACAGCTAGATAGCAATGAAGAATGACAAACATTCCCGAGAATTTCTTTATTTTCTCTCTTTCTGAGAAGACATTTGGCTTTCTCTACATTTTCATGTTTGCTCTCCTGCTTTTTCTTGGCTCGCCCTTGGTTAGCTGTCAGACTTTTGTTCCATCTCAGCCAAACTTGTTGACCAGAATGAGCTTAAATTCACAACTTTTGTACATCAAAACATTCGGAGTGTTTTGTGCAGATTGACATTGTTATTCAACCTGCTGAAGCCATAAGTTACACCTTAATTTCATTACGCCCACATGTTGTCTACTTATTTAGCCAAATGAAATTACAATAACAGAAATTCTGGTGCAATTTTGGCTCTGATGTAGGCAGAAAAAAAAAAAAAAAAAAACTTTGACTGGAGTCATTTGAGACCCTTCACCTCCCGTCTGGCATTGCATTACAACACAAGACACTTCCTTGTGTTATCAGTCCCTATATTCCTCTATCCCTTAGGTCCTCTTATAAGGGCCATTGACAGTTTTCCATATGGTTAACATATGCTTATATCTATATGAAACAGGCTGTCAGAAAACAGTGTTTGTGATATTCTGGCAACATGCAGGGAACTCATGGGCGTGAGATTGAGAGCTTTAGCATGACTGTGGATGAGTGTGTCCAGTGGGTTCCATTAATTATGAAGATGTGGTTCAGAAATTGCCACCACAACAACATGTGGTGCTGAGAAAAGGCCCAATTCTTTTTCCAAATGCTCCCTTGTTGCATGTTCATAGGTGCACCACTTTTAATAAATATTGACATGCAGTCTTCAAGGTAGGGCTGGGTGATAATTCAATAATGATAATTATCGCAATATAATTTTCTTAAAAATAAAATCTCTCAATGGTAATGTAAACAACACCGTTTTTATCCTGTCAAAAACAGCTTTTTTCAGATCAAGCTGTTTTGTATCATTTTTCTTTAAATGCAAATGAGCTCTGCTGACCCCGTCTCTCTCTCTCTCTCTCCCTCCCTCCCTCTCTCTCTCTCTATATATATATATAATAAATAACAAAATAAAGAGCAGTGATAATTATGAATATCGACTGATCATTTTAGCCTTCATGTATTATCATGATAATTGTTTTTGGCCATATCGCCCAGCCCTACTTCAAGGGTTTCTACCAGAAATGCCCATGTAGTGAATTGGTTCTAATATGACAGTACGTATATTGTTTATTGACTTTTTTTTTTTTAAATGAGTCTTTATTGCATGAACCAATCACAGCCAAACATAACTAGTCATATCCAATTGTATTGTGATGGTGGCATTACCTCCTCTCAAAAAACTTCTCCTCATTCATTCTCCTCACAAATTCCACTGCATGCTTTAGGGGGTCTGTTCAAACTCAATGGGATCAGGGGAGATGAGAGACTCCCGTTGTAACTTTACCTACTGGTGTCGCTGTTGGACAATGTTTCTGTAGAAAAATTAGTGATTAATACACTTTTTAATGTTATATTATGTAATACTGGCATTGTATTATTTTTGTTCTACTGATTTTCTTCTCATCCAATATTTTGAGGACTCACAGCCTCCTCTGAGGAAATGCATAAATATAATTGCACACATGCAAAGAAAGGCAGATTGGTTGATAGAAAACTTGGAAATGAAAAATTGAGAGATGGAGATAAAGATTACAGATACAGGCAATTTCTATTTGCTTTCTTCTATTCAGTGTTCTTTGTGGTAAACAAAGAACAAGAGGATGTGACTGATAGCAAAGCATTGTACATTAAGCACAGAGCAGAAGAGTGGGGGACCATTTGTAAACCTGTTGTTGAGATCGATCAGGTTGATGATAAACACAGTTTGTCCGTTGGAAGGAAAGGCAGTGGTAGTTTACCCCACTCCGTCACACACTCCTCTCACTCCTGATCAGTGATCACTGCCGTGGTCTGTCTGGCACGGCTATATAATGATAGACAAGATAACTTTTAGAACAATTCTGCGAAGCAGTGGCCTTAACCTGTCTGTTCAATTCACTGTACCACTTAGTAACCTAGCAAGCAGGAATAAAATCTGTAGATGTCATAGTATGTGATTCCTCAAACAGCAAAAGAAACATAACATACAACGAAACTAGCCAAATAAATAAATAAATAATTATAATAAACAGCATTTTTATTATATGTTATGGTATTAAGCTATGCTGTTATACATTCAAAAAACGAAAAAAGTAAAAATTTTGATTTATACATATTAATAGGAATTTAATAAGCAATTGTTTACCTCAGCACTGGTCCCTGAAGTGTCATGCAGGCATCCTGTGAACTCTTTTGGTTCAACTATATCTTTGCTTCTACAAGTACTTATAGATTGGTCTTCTTGATAATTAATCATCACAGTAGATTTAAAGCCCACTGCAGTCAGTCGATAATGCTGAAGCTTAATTAAAATGAAATCCCTATTATGATATGGTTCTGTATATTTGCTAAGCTCCTTCTGGAAAAACTGCTTGGTCCATGAATGGTTATTAGGTACTGATGTAAATGACAAACAAGTTAGACGAAGTTCAGTGTATTGTTTTGGAGTATATAACCGTTAATTAAAAATGCTGTATGAACATTTTGTCCTAAATAGATGTGCCTGCATGTGCTTTCACGGCTTGTGCACCTTTCTCAAAGAGTCAAGGCTGCAACCCCCTGGATGGAAGCATCTGTGTATAGTACCCAGCAAGGCTGTGGTTCAGCTATTCACAGCCTCACTGTGTGGCAGTTTTCTGGCCTGTTCTGATGAATGTTTTCAATTATGTACTGAAGAGCAATGTTGAAGAAAAAGCTATACAAGAACTGTTTGGGTGCTGCAGTTAGGTGGTCAAGTTGTGCAGCAAAGCACAAAGGGATGCCATGCAAAAAACGTTTTACTGAAAGAATATCCATTATCAAATATCAATTACTTCAGAAAGTAATTCAGGCTTCTTTTTGTCCATGCAGAATATAATACAGCTGGGTGATAAAACAATAATGATTATAATTGTGATCAAATTTTCCTTGATGAAATGATAACAAGAGTTTGATTAATTTTCGATACAATGTTTATTAGGTTAAAGAGGGACAAAACGGTGCTGTTTATCCACCCAGCTCATAGTTCAAACAGCAGCGCAGTGGTTGCGAACTCACTATAGCAGATGCATTTTCTCACTGATGAGACTCGGTCATGCAGGGCTGTGAGATCCAGGGTGAAGTGCTTTATTTGACATTACTTGAGATTTATAAAACAGCACTGAAAAACAGGAAAAACACTGTGCACAACTATACTTTTCAATTTGCAAATCGTTATAATCGACCATTATTGGTAATTTACTATAGAAACACTAACTGCATCATGGTAGTGTGGCGGAAATGTGGGATATTCATAAGAAAATTTATTATATTATTAATGTAGACGTGTATTAAATGTGTTGAAGGAGTAATATAATATAATTACAGCCTATTTGTGATTAAGCTATATTATTTGTGCATTTATACAAAATTTATTTAGAATAATATTTTTCGTTCAGATACCTAGAAACCATATAGTTATATTTTTACTATGGTATTGAGATGCTATACGTATGTGTGGTTTTAACTGTGCTTATCATGATTGAAATGTATGCTACTATGGAAGGCTAATGGTTAATTGTAATAATACTTGAACAGCCAGAATGATTATAATTAACTATATAAAAATTAGGTTGTTAACATGTTAACAGATATTGCGGTTTTTGAAAAGAACAAAAATGGACATCTGCATCCTTACTCAAGTTAATGTATCCCTACTCTCATTTCAAGAAAATGTCAAATGTGCATTTCTATGAGTGCATTTCTAAGATACATTTTGTCCATTTTTTGCATCCCTAAGCATAAATAAATGAACTAGCATGTTTAAACTTGGTGATGTTAAGGAACCCCCGATCATCATCTATTATCTATTATTGTCATCTATTATCATTATTTTCTATTAACATTATTTTTTTTTCTGATATTGTCCACCCCAAAGAACCATCTTGTACTCCTTCAGGTGTCCTAGGACTGTAAAGCTCAGATAACAGACTTTTCTTTTACAGAAAATAATTTATATTATTATTATTTTTATTTTTTTTATAAAATTAAGTGCTTTAACAAAAACGTAAACTTCATTTTTCATCCTTTAAACTTTCCAGACATCGTAATCCATTGTAAAAGCCTTAACCTAAATGCTCTATACTTAATAAAAACAAATAGCCGAAGCTAAATCATTTTCTGTGGTAATTGGCATTACACAACTAATGCTGCCAACTGTGCTTCACTTCAGTTGAACACAAAACATTTGTTTAATACCAAAGCACAGAACAGTTCCAATACAGAAATAAACTGACAACCCCAATTCTTATCATTTGTTTAATTTTATCTGACAGTTTTGTGTGTGCGTGCGCTTATTTTTTGCCTATATGCAGATGCAAATACATTTCACTTTTATTTTATCCCAGTTTTTAATCCAGTGTCTGTCTGGTGGAGATACCTGTTTGCCTCGAGCCTAAATCCTCTCTCCTGTCCATCATTCTCTCACCTTCATTCTCACTTTCTGCTTTTCCATTGTCTTCCTTCCTCTCACGCTCTGACAGCGGCTATCAATGAGCAACCCCTGGTTAAACCCCAGCCTCCCTGATGAGGTGCACACTTGTTTGCTTATCCTTTGCTAAGCGGCTTGAGTTTTACTACACAACATGAATAGAACGATGGTTGCTGCATTGTCAATGAGGGAGAGTGCAGAGAGTGTTTGGCTGCTGAGTTTTGGCATGTTCCTCACATTGTGTTAGCCGGGGTATTGGGAGCTTACGCCAACAGAATGCATTATGCCTGAGTCATTAGCAGCACTAGCCCTTGCTATACAGGGGCGCAAGATAGACCTCATAACACTAATGCCTCATCTGACTTGCCACCGCAGCATTTATTGAGAGCGAAACATCAATTATTTTGCATTATTAATATATTTCAGAGGCCTGAAACCCAATTGTACTGTGCTCCTAGTAAACCAGTGTTTACTACCAGCATGTATGTTTATAGTCTAAAGTCTGAAAAGTGTTGGTGTGTTGAAAAAGTGTTGGAATCTGGTATATTGACCTTTTCTGACAAACAATTAGCAAAGATCACATTTCATGCCGAACTATTAGCTAATTTAGTAGCTAGCTTAAGTGTCGCAGTGCGAGGCAGGTAAACGGCAAACACGTTGACCCTTAAGTAGAGCTGACTGACAGCTTGAATTTAATTATAGTCATTTAAAAGTGAACTACGCTCTTCGATCATCTCTTCAAAGGGCAAACTTGTGATGAGATCATAGCAGAACTGTTTTATTTAATGAGAAGATTTAGATAATTCTGTCCTGATTGCCAATGGAAAGGAGACGTGGTGGGTCGAAGGATTAGACGCTTTTGTAAGTTGGTAAAATTTCCTTTCATGCTTCACTGTGCTGTGAAAATATAAACAGCCGCATCGAAAGGCTCTGCTTCTAAATGACTAAAGATGTTAGGGCCTTGCTTTTATTATATTTGTCTGACAGTCTAGAAGGTCAGGGTTTTGTTTGAAAGATGCCTACCTGAATAGAGTTTACTTTCATGCAAAATCATAGTGTGGTCTGTTGATGATGTTCTTGATATTTCAGAAGAATTATAAAAAGCCTGGTGCATGTTCCAGTGGGACAAACTGCTAAAGGTACCCAGACAAACCTTGACCTGCTAGTCTGTGCAGTTGATTGAAGGAGAAATAAATGTGAACAATGAGAACATGTTGCCCCGTAGGGCCAGACTTGGTTGAGTCTGTCTTGGGTACTGTCTGCACTTTAAATATTAGTTGACAAACCTTGATGATATGGTGTTTGTATGTAATGTTTTTCCACACAGTATGTGTGATTATTAAGCTTTAATTGAACATATTAATTATAAATGAGAATAGGGTTGTATGTAGAAACAATATGTCAGAACAAATGGTAATTGCAATTTTAGGCATCTAATTACTCACAGGAGGCCACATGTTAGCAAAAACTAGTTGACCTAATATTTTTTTTTTCAGTTTCTTCATGATCACTAGCTCACAAAAGAGTAGCAGAGTCAGAAGTGTTGTTTGTGTCTGCAACATTTGGTGTTTGAGATACACTACATAAACAAAAAACTAATATATGAATGAAAAAATATTGTAAACACCATGGTAACAGTATTTTAAATGCTATTTAGGAAATTTCTGGGCATCCTCTTTATCAGTCCATTTTCACAGATATGCAGAAATATTCCCTTAGAAATGATCTCAACTTCTGCTTTCCCTTTGTCCTTCTAAAAAATGTAATTACCTTTTAATACTTTTATAAATAATGCATAGATTTGCCATAGCAGTAGGATCAACTTTGTATAAAACGATTAGATGAAGAATTCCCATTTCTGGACTTAAAGTATTGAAAGGGGATTATTGCAAGGTGTGTGCAATTAGGTTAAGAATCTGTGTGGTTTTATACATAGTCTTACTGTACTTACAGGCAAGGAAGTCCCAGTCTGAGAAGTTTAGTAGAAGTAGAAGTGTTAGAAGGCTGACCTTTCGAAGTATGCCATTGATTGCATTGATTTTTAGAGAGTTGGCTCCATCGTAAGTGGAGGAGGAACGGAAGCAAAAATCAAAGCGTGTTTGCCTCTTAAGAGTGTGTCTACCACAAAGGGCTGATATACAGAGATATCGAGACTCTGGCCATTTTGAAATCTGAAAGAAATCCTCCTGAAACCCTTGTGAAACTGTGAGACTAAACTCAAACTAATTGGCCCTTAAGTCTCCTGCTCTGACTTGCGCATTGATATGGCTATGGTACATCGGCCGTCAAACCGTGCCACATACCTTTCACACTGTGAAAACAAATGAGCCGGCTCCTATCTGACTGCAGTTGTTTGTGGCCTATTTTCGTGGTTTCTGGGGCTAATTTCTTGTTGATGTGCTCACAAAGACACAGGGGACCAGAAAAACATGACATTTGTATGCAAGAGTAAGATGGCCGTGATAGGTAATTACTGAATTGCTTTAATAGAGAACAGTTGCTGGCAGGCATGTATTGTGCTTGGCAATTGTAAACCCCTGTCAAAGTGGCTGTGAGGGAAGACCTAGGTGGCCCACGCCCCTAGAATTTAGACTTCATTAATTGAAACCTGGAGGTTGCTGCTTCACATGCTGAGACGGACACCTGCTGCAGGAATGAGACTTTTGAAGGCTCATTAGTCTGCTATACTGAAAATATCTTCAGAGAGTGCTCAACAGGAGCCTCAAACATCTTAACTACTGCCATACTTCAGTTTGTATAATTAGATACACATTTGAGATGTGATGTCACCCTGCATGATCTGCTAGGGCAGGAGAATGAATAATAAACTAACCCAAATATAACCTAATCTCTTGCAGGAGACGAAAACACACCGGGTTGGTTCTCTGCAGAGGATGCTGGTAAGACAAAAGCTCCATTTTGGTGTCCACTGCTGTCCTGTCGCATGCCTGCCTTCACCTCCAAAGGCCAGGAATTTAAGGTGAGAAACTTCCAGTTTAATCAGAAACTTTCCTCGAGCAGAAAGAAGTTTATAGTTCATTTCCCGATGACAATGTTCTTTTAGAAACTGTTGTATACCATGCAATCTTTTTTTTTTTTTAGCTAGGAAATTAAGGTTCCACAGAAGCAACCTCCACAGACAGAGTCTGACCATAGGATGATTTTACAGGAACATTGCCACGATTGTGGAATTACAAGGTGGCATGGAAGCTTTCCAGTCACACTAGTAGGAGAGTGAGGTTGTGGATCAATAGGAGCTGTTAAGAGCAGCTAGCTCCTCATATATCAAATGGTGAACTCGGATAAGAGACAGACTAAAATGGCTTCAGAGTCAGTCAAAAAGGAATGAAATCAATTTTACTGTCTGGAAGAGGATATTTCGGGCTAGATTTTAAGACCTAACAAAGTTAGATGCCATGTGAGGAGGTTATAAAGTGATCATGCAATTACGTTAATGACTGTGGGACACCCGAGAATAAATCAATCAGGCTGCATTAAATTAAGCTCATTGCAACCCAATAGATGGGAAGTCAAGGCTGTTGGTGAACTGGCGTGATCATGCATTTTCTGCATCAGCTTGGAGATCTGAAAAACAAATTGACGGTATACTTTTTCCACATCATTGCTTTCCACAGCTGCTCCGGAGTTCGGTTACCTTGTAACAAGAATTGTTATCTGGGTTGGGGCAAATTTCTTTGTGATCTTAAATGCTACACAATTCCTCGAAAATATATAAAATATATTTTAGTTTTTTTGTGTTTAAGTAATCCAACATTTCTTAAACTAAGATTTTTAAAAGTGAGCATGGAAGTCATTGGAATTTCTATAGTCAATATAATAATAATAATAATAATAATAATAATAATAATAATAATAATAATAATAATAACTTAATTTCCAATTGTGGGGTCTTTGAACAGTAATAAAGTCAAAGAAATGAATTAACAAGTATCAAAACCCTGTATGAAATATTTGAGCACAATCCTGCCAGCAAATGAACAAGATCTGAATGCCATCTAAAGGTAATGTGAATTTGGTCTGGTTATGGATGGGTGGCTTGCGCATCTGTCTTGTTGACAATAAAAGGTGATATGGGTTTAAAGTGAGTGACTTTAAGTCCTCCTGGCAGAGACATCTTCTGTGTTACTGCCAGCATGTGCTGGCCAGTGCCAAGGCCTCCAAAACATCTTACTGTAAGGTTTTGGCAGCTGATGTGCTTGGCAGGACATTGATTGTTGCAGAGATTTTTTCTTTTGATCTTGAGGACCAAGATCAAAAGAGAAAAGCCGTTGGGGATCTTGCTCATCTCCAATAATGAAATAGAAGTTCTGTAGCATCACACCATGAACAACTGATCTGCACACACACAGTTCTGCCATTTTTGTAAAAGCCTGGTGGGTGGACTTGTTAGGCGGAGGAGATAACCGTTATCAGGTCTTTCACTTCTGACGCGGAACAGTTGGGGTCTCTCTGTCCCACCCCTAACCAGTCCACCAGGCAATATCTGACCCACTTCTAAGCCTTGCAAAAATACTGTAATACTGCACAAACAGGCACTCATTGTTCCTGAAATGCAGTACTAAGTCAAGGGCTGTTCTGTTCAAAGGCATACACTTGAATTGATTGAGGCATAAGCTGTATTATATGTAGGGCTGTGCAATTAATAGCATGCAATTGCCATGTGCATCTTGTCAGTAAAGCCCGTCCTGTGATTTGTCGTAAATCTCCATCACCTGCTTTCAGATAAAGTGGCATTCACTATTATGCAATATCGCGTTCATAATCGCAGATGAATCGCATTTGATTTTCGAACGTGATATCGACTATCTTGTCAGTGAACTACGGCTCTGTGAAATGAATGCTGCTCAATCTGAAAGCAGGTGATGGTGATTTACTACTAATCATGGGACCGACTTTGCTGATGAAATGTGCATGAAAATCGCATATGATTAATTGCACAGCCTTAATTATAAGGTAAAACTGTCCTTGTTTGATCATGTCAAATTATGTCATTTTAGCCAATCAGATTATGGGCCCTATCATATATCTGGGGCAATGTGGCGCAAGACCCAGCGCAAGTGTTTTTGCTAGTTTCCGCACAGTTTTCATTTTCCCATCCTGCGGCGCGCTCTTTAAATAGTTTAAAAACCGACCAACTCCATAGACCAACTCAAACCTGATCTAAAGTCTGGCACAATATTTTTTCTTTGTTATTTAAAGAGTGCGTTAGTGATATGCTCCTATAGGCGGGTGCACAACGCATGTACACTTTGCTTTTTACACATACAGGGACACGCAAGGAGATGAGACTCTGAACATGCTTATTGCACATTACGTAAAAAAAACACCCATTACTCATTAAGAGAATAGGGACAACCCATTTAGACCATGCGCCCGGGCACGCCGACTGTTTTCCTGTTGTTAAACTAGCAAAAGTGGATTCGGACACGCCCTGAGTGCACCTGCGCTGTGAGCTTTAGACCATATGCTTATGTAACCCCTCTCTCGCCTCCGTTACACTTAGATTGTTAAAATAGGGCCCTATATATCCGTCCTCATGTTTGCATTCTTCAGCTCTGCATTTAGGTTTTTCATTCGGACAGTTGAAAGATATAGAGGTCATGAAAAGGGTGGAATTGGATTGGCAAACCAGATTCGAGCTTGCATTCAGGCTAGCATGTGTTCAAACTGTAGAGTTCAGTAACTTGCAGAAGCGTGCATTCCTGGAGATTTTGAGTTTGGGTTTTATCACATTTTCCAACAAGGTTGTGTTCGTGTGGATGATACAGAAGTATTTTTTCACGTGCTAAAAAAAATCTACTTCAGCTGTAAAAGCTGTATGCTAGAAGTACCGAGAAGTATAAAGATGTCTCATGGGAAGAGAAAGAAACAAAATCTGTTTCCCAATGAAGCATTAGGATGGAGAGAAGATTGCTTATATTTTAGAGTGTTTTTTTAAATACCATGGAGATTCCATACGGGTGCTTTGAAGTATGGGAAGACAAGCTGGAAAAAGGATTTTTTTGGATGTATCAGGTTTGGCTGTTTTCCTTTTTGGGGATTAACACAAGGAGGGGAAAAAGAAGACATGTTTTCTGAATCTCTTTCATAGTACATAAACCCATGTCATGGTTCTGTCCAATGAAGTGTACTTACTAGAAACTTGGGCCTTCTCTAGCTTATTGTGGATATGTGCCCAGTATACTTAACTTAGTTTCAAGTTTTTTGCACTTTAAAAGCTGTTTTTGTCACTCATGGTTGTGTTTTGATTGTCAATAGCCACTTGGGGTTTTAAAAAGCAGCTTTCGGGCATCAAGAAATAAGCTTAACGCATCACTGATCTTAAGAACAAACCATCGTTGGTTTGTTTGCATGTAGATTGTTCCAATTTGCTGGCCATGTGTTGTGCCTGTGAAGTGTAGAATACATTTGCAAGCTGTTTGTAAGGGTTTTTTTGTATCCTTTTGTATTATTTTAAAAGCATCATCACGGTAAGTTCAATTATAATCAATTTACATCATCATAATTGCAACAGTGTAGTTCAAAAGTAAAATTTTCTGTTCATTCAATGCATATGTATGAATGGCAAGATAATCTGTACTTTTATGTTACTTGTACAGTATGTTATGAAAATATATTCTATATTATGTATATATTATTTTATATTATTTTTATATTGTATAAATGTGAAAAACCAATGGTAAAATTCAGCTGCCACTGTGATTGGTGGGCAACAAGTGAATTTCCCACTTGGGTTGCATCCTACAGATGAGGTTTTGATATCCTGTATATAGAGTTTTGCTTGATTTACAGTAAGTTCTGACATGGTCTGGATGTACTGGTTTTGTTTCCTGTCTATGTTCCATCAGTATTGCTAGTGTACTGTTACTTGAGAGTGAACCAATTGTAGTCCATAACTAATATGATGGCTGCAGAACTCAATGATTGACTGCTGACTGCTGACAAGATGGCACTATTACTTCTCTTGCTATAGTGAATGCGTGGATGAAGTCTATTTATAGCACAGTTTGGAGAGGGACTGATATATGACACCAATGACTTGAAGCTGTTACAGCAGGAAGAGGGAAAAAAAAGATAAAACTTACATCTCAAGCTGATGCTCAACACATGAGACCAAGACAGAAAGCACATGAAATATAGATCAGAAATGTCTTGGAGAAAGGTGCCCTTCCCCTTACATGGAGGCCCTCTGTTGATTCTACTTTTTTCTCCTTTGTTTTTTTGTCAGCATGGATTTTTCCCCCCATAAAATCAGACGAGGTTATGCCTTCCGCAATCTTTTCTGTGCATATATGAGGCCTGCGTTTTTTTTCCCTTCTGTGCTTCCTTTCGATCCCTCTGTGAGTTCTGCATTTCATCTTCCTCTTCGTCTGTGAAGAACAGACGCCACAGCATGGATTAAAAGCTTTTTCCTTCACATCTCTGCTGGACTGCTGTGACACTTTTTCTTCTATGCTGCAATATATCCTGCAAGCAAATACAAACACGTATACAGTACATTGAGGTGCATTTTAAAAACCCCAACCCCGACTTACAGCTAAATCCAGGAGGCTTCATCGAGGCTTTGCTATTAATTGCTGATAGCTTAACCTCTTCTTCATCTGCCCCTTCATCTCCAAGGATCAGTGCGATTAATTAAGAGCCCTTTTGTTTTTTTTTACTCAAATAGCTTTGCCCTAATCTGTCACTTGTTCATCTGCTGAGTTCAAGAAGGCAGAATGCATTTGGATTATGTCAGACAGGAAGTGTAAATCTGATTTTCTTTTCTCTGTCAAGATCACAGAGGACCTGTCACAAATGATGATACAAACTTGCCGTCTCGGTCAAGGCTGCAAGTCCCTGCACTCAGCGAAAGCTCCCGAGATACAACTGGAGCTTGTCACTGTCCATTGCGAAGTTTGGTGACAGGATGCAACAAAAAGTCTCAAAACCTTTTGTTCTGAGGATGACTTTGTTCATGTCCGGTATTAAACAGTGCAGCTTTCAAAAGTAACGAGTGTCTCTCTTGAAAGGAATAATATATATATATATATTTAATATATTTAAATCACTGAGACATTTTTCAAAAATCATAAAATCTGCGTCATGGTATTCTCCAGAACACATTTTGAAGACTGATATGGAAGAGAAAAATTGTTCAATAAAGTTATTTTTGTTTTCATTGTGCACAAAGAGTATTCTCGTAGCTTCATAAAATTAGGGCCTTGAATGTGGTTGTTGCGTTGCTGTCTATGTAGGGTCAGAAAAAGCTCTTGGATTTCAGCAAAAATATCTTAATTAGTGTTATGAAGATGAACGATGTTACAGATTTGGACTGATATGAGGCTGTGACGAAAGTGTTTTGGGTAAACTAGCCCTTTAACCTTTTGTGTTCCATAGAAGTCATACAGTTAAATAACCACATGAGAGTGAGTAAAGGATGACAGACAGATCCGTTAATGTTTCCTATACTACCTTGAGACTAGTCTTGGGTCAGTTCATATGTTTAAATCGCCAGAAGCTCCTTGACTGGCTGACCATAGATATGTAGTCATAACTGTCCAGGTAGGCTCTTGCGACCAGCCCAGGGTTTTTCAATGCACCGCAGTATGCAGCAAACAGCCCACTAGAACAGTGACATATCTGTTATGGGCCTGCCTCAGGGTTGTGACCAGGATTTACCACATTATGCTATGTGAATAGCCCATGGCAGCAAGGCTATCATAGCATCTGTGTGGAGATCTTGTTCTACGAAAGGCCAATTCGGTAATAAGCCCAGATGCCTTTCTGGCTCTGTGCTATAGCCCATTTATTTTCCTCTCCAGTCATGAGAGCCATATTAGATTGTAATGATATCTCAGGTGAACTTGACATATCGCAAGGCCATCAGAAAAGGTGTAAATGGAGAACTTAGGGCTTATTAGAAGATGAAAATGCCTTTTTACTCTGAGCATCAATAGTAAAATTATCTCTAATGAATGAGGGGTATTACAAAACAGACAAAAAAGGCTCCTTTTATCTTGTTAAAGTGATAGTTAACCTCATCATGTATTTGTCTTTTATTTTGTGTCCATACAATGAGAGGAACAAATGTCCTTTTGGACCCCACTGCCTTTCATTGGACACATTCTTTAAAGGGGCCATATGATGTGATTTCAAATGTTACAAGCTCTCGGTGCATAAAGAAGATCTGTAAAGTTGCAAAGACTAAAGTCTCAACTCCAAAGAGATATTCTTTATAAAAGTTAAGATTCCACCACACCCTCCTTATTCTAACTCTCCCCCACATGTCTATGTCACGTTGTAGGAAGATTTGCATAGCGCTGCCCAAATGTTCACGCAAAGAAAGCGTGATTCCCGCTTCTGCCACAGGTGCTTTGTCTTGGAGAAGCTGTGTGTTGTCATTGTGAAAGGGAAACTACTTTGTTTGGCCTTCCAAAAGAGGACACAACTAGAAATCAGTGGATATGTTGTATTTACAACACATTTCTGGAACAGTTCATCCTAAATATGTGTGCAACGTATTTTATGGAGGATGAGGACTGTTTCCTGTGAGAGTAGCAAACAATATCATTGTCTGTTTCTATAAAGTGGGTTAGTTCCATATTTGCAATGACAGTCTGGCGGTTCTGACTCTCATTCTGTATGTACATTTACATATGTAAAGTATATGCCACCGATGATACAAACATGAGTTTTGAGCAGTGTAGAGCAGCACTTGTTGTTTGTCATCTCTCCGATCACAAATTTAGACATGGTTTTATGTTTATGCAGTGCAATACTCAATGGGACACACAACACCACAGTATGGTGAAGGTCGTAACATTTCTGTCACACACTTGAGACATTCAGCCAATCAGAACACACTGGATAGATGCCCAATCAGCATATACCTCGCTTTTCCGAACAATGAGTTTTTTTCAGAAATCGACACATTTCAGAAAGGCAGGGCATAGAGGATCAACATTAATGTATATTATGTGGAAAATAACTTCAATAAATCCGCACAAAACCCATTAGCATTACACCAAATACACAACATAATATTCTTTTTAGCAAAATCATATGACTCCTTTAAAAGGACAGGTTTGGAATATGACAAATTCTTTAGTTTTGAATAACTATACGTCTATCCTCTTCAGAATAATGATACCAGTGGATGAGATGTTCCTTTCACTATATGTCAGATTTTCCTGTTTGGCAGCACAAAGGTTTGATGTGGCATTCATATTGCTGACTTTATCCAGCAGTAGAGGGCAGTGTGTATCTGTTCTTCTTGAGCTGGAGGTGGCATTGCAGCACAGTCTGAGATCGAGGTCATCTGTAAAGGGGCTGATCTGTAACTTTGACAGTTACGTGCTAATTATTGGAAATCATCAGTGCTCTTATAGAGCCTTTAAAACAAGCAGTCACTGTCTTGTCCTCCACCCCATTTCCTCACGCCCCCTCTGTTTTTATGGAGAAAACCAAGGGAAGGGACTAATATAATCACAAAGAGCAAAGCTTAGCCGGCACAAAATGTGCTAATTTAAACGTCAACACTTTCTCTTTCAGTTGAATATAGGAACGTTTTGAGAGCAATAGTTTAATGAGAGGAAACAAAACCGAGTTAATCTGTTATTCGTATTTCTTTGAATTGCCTTTTCTCGGCTAATTGTGCTGTCAGTCTTCTTCAACCGATCACCCCACACGGGCCATTGCAAATTAAATAGCGGTCGCACATCAACATTAAAGCACTTTGCATGCTCACTGCAGTGTATACTTGGCCTCTGCGGGGAACCCGAAGCGACCTGGATCATTGTGTCTTCTGCTTAAATGTGGTTCATTAGCATTCCACCGCCATTAATGTGGATTCGTCTCCACCTTACCTGTCCCCCAAGGCTGATAAGGCAAAGTGTACTGGAATTGAAAGTGAAGCAGGAGATTTGGTTATCTAATGTTACTACTCCCTTGTCAGCACCTGATTAGTAGCCGTTTCTTGTAATTATTATGATTATTCAGAGAATTTGAAGTAGTTTTTCTCGGGGCACAGCTGTGCTGGATAAAGGGGTGTTTAAAAGTGGAGCTTAAAGCCTGGGATACGTTCCTTGAGCCAGCATGGCAGCTTGGTGACAGTGCCTGCCGCTCAGCGCAGTAGGGATTTGAGGACCTTTTGTTCTGTGTTCCATGTCATCTGATCAAGGGGATTAAAGATACCCTCCCGTCACACCCCTCTGTGGTCCCTTGCAATGGCATCCTCCAATTAGATCCAGAGGGCTGGCGGAGATTGTGGTGGCTCACCACTTTTCCCCATGCACATGTTCCGCTTGGTAGAGAGAGAAAGGCAGAAATAGATACGGAGACAGAGAGATTCCGAGACTTTTATATTATCCAGACAACTCTTGGCTTCTACTTGTATTTGAAAACCCATTATTTGCAGGACAGTCCATCTCTTTCATCTCAGCGACTCTGGGATTGTCGCGCCCGTGTAAGAGAAGTTGTGCCAAGAGGGATGAAGAGACGTGTTGGATTCTCATTGCATTAGCTGGATGCATCACAAAGTGCAGAGTGACTGAGCAGAACATAAGGAGGGAAATATCAATGCCCACATGAATATGAATGTTGTTTAGTGATGTCCTGCCAGTGTCAGATGGTACTGTTGTATACCGATATGCTAAATGACTTACAATGCTATCCTGCCTAGCACTGATGTGAAATTTTCAGCAGTTTTTACCAGAACCAGCGTGTCTTGGTTAAAAGCACGAGTTAAAAGACTAGTTCACCCATAAAACTGATAACTTTGATGATTGATAACCATAATTTTAGAGTCATTTTACATAGGACTTCAAATTATAAAGTTTGTTTTTGGAGCTTGAGTTCTCAATAACTTTTATTATTTTAAAATAGTGGACAAATTATTAATAATAAAAAAAAGATATCTCCTTTTCTGTCATTTATGAGGGGAAAAATACAGGTTTGGCACAACTGAGAGAGAGAAAATGATAACAGTATTTCATTTCTGAGATGAACTGTTCTTTGCAATTTGTGTATGTTATATAATAGCTCAGACATATGTTTGACCACAGGCCATGATCCAGCTCACGAACCCGACACCAAGTAACTGGAGGGCTAAAATTTGAGAGGTCCAACTGAAAACGTATACTTCTGCTCACATTACTCTAAATATTCTATGCAATATGCATAACAGATAGCAAAGCAGGTTGACACTTTGATCCTTGCTTATCTTGGTCCTCGAAATTTAAATGATTGGATTTCATCCAGCTCATGAAATCGTAATTCTTGCGGCTCATTTCAGCTTTGATCCTGTTGTCCATCTGTGTTAGAGTCACCAAGGGATATTGGGGAAAAAAAAAACTACCAAACAGGGGCATGTCATTGCTTATGAGATAGCACAATTGTTTCAGAGGGAGGGACTCGGGTGATTTATACTAATTTAGTCACATTGAGGGCTAAAGTGCTACAATCTCTCTAGCACTTCAGATGCACACATGTGTCACCAGTCCTTTTCCCCACATGTATTGAATTCCTATAGGCTAATCCACTCCCATTTCCCTCTTCCTAATCCTGCGATGTAGCAGAATGCTAAACGTACTCATGTCAGCCTTGCATTATGCAGCTTTTCTCTGGGTTCCCGGTATATGCAGCTCTTCTCCACTCCACAAGGATTAGTGAAAATGCTATGATACAGCATGAGCCCTATACTAGCACTGATTTAGCCTGTGTCGAAAAAATAAAAATGCAGTTTGTTTCTCAAGCTGCGATCAGGTTAGCATTAGCACTGTGTTTTTTTTACCTATCTTGGCTCTCCCTTCTTCTACCTTGAGGCTAAGAGTAAAGAATAAGTGGTAAAGAGGACGTTGAAGCCTGCCAATTATCAGTTACCAACAGAAGAGTTCTATTAGTGTTAGTTAGTGTGTGGGAGCCGCCTGTGATGCTGTTGTCAGGAGGTTTGAAGATTTCTTTTAATGGAGTGGAGTGTCTCTCTGCTGTAGTGACTCAGACTAGACTTTTCATTTGGTTTGCTGCACTCTGTGTTAGCCAAGCTTTGTGGATTAAATGATAACCACAGTTTATTTAATGATAAAGTTGTTCGATTCCCCGGGAACACATGATATGATATGTAAAAATTGATAGCCTGAATGCACTGTAAGTCGCTTAGGATAAAAGTGTCTGCTAAATGCATAAATTTTAATTTTAATTTAATTGTTTAATTTAAATTTAGTTGTAGAGCCTCAGCTCAGCTAAGTGTTGCAATATGTGTAGTGGAGTTATGGATGTACAGATATGTAGCCTACTGTTTATTGTGTTATTGATACCAATGCTAATTTGTCGTACGTTTTTATTGCTTATAACCTGAACATACCAAAGTTCTTTTAGGCAAGTCGTGCCACTCGGCCGCCATCTTTGCAACGCCTCCGGGCAGCTATTTCAGACTAAAAAGACCAGGCTCCTATCTAAATGAATGGGCAGAAAGTCAGAACTGCACTTTCACTGGTCACAGGGACATAAAAACTGCATGTATAGAAACAGCAGTAAAATATGATAAAAATCGCAGACATTTTTTTATGGCTTTGCCCCAAAATAAGTTTTAAAACGCCTTTTTCCCCACAGGTTATACTTTTACTACACATGCGCAAGGGTTCCTCAACTGTGCGCATACGTCAGTGGAACCAGATGATAGGCTGTTTCCTGGCTTGACTGTTAAAAGCAGATGATTGGCTTTCCAGTCGGAGGGGCGGGACATGTGCATCCTACCGCCATCTTTGCCGTTACGGGTTTTCCTTATATAGTTGTATTGAGGATTGAGGACGTGGCATATCTCTTATAAATTGTCTCTGAACATACCGAATAGACTGTCGATGGTAGAAATGTTGAAAAGGACTTTTCAAAATGTTGATTTCTCCTTTTAGTGTTGATTTAGTTTGTTCTAGAATATTTATATTTTTCTGAACGTATTGGTTCAAGTAGTTATTGTGCTTGGTTGCAGCTATTTTTAATCATTTGATAAAAAAAATGCCATTATAAATGTATTATATGCGGGAGTTAGTAGCAGCTTTTGAAAGAAATTAACACTTTTGTTAAACAATGGTGCATTAAATTGATAAAAAAATACAGTGAAGAATTTAGCAAAAACCTTTTGGATTTTAAAATGCAGTTCTTAAAAAAAAGAAAAAAGAAAAAGAAAATCATCAAAGAATCTTGAAATTTGTATCATGGTTCTCACAAATATATTAGGCAGCAGAACTGTTTACAGAAAATGGTTACATAGAAAATTGTAGTAATATTTCCCAAAAGTACTGTATTTACAAATAAACAAAGCTTATTTGAGCAAAGCAAATTACAAGCTTGAATTTAAGCGTTTATAATTGTATAATATTTCTATTGTTATTGTCATCACAATACATAATATATTTAGCAATTTCAAAGCTACATGTTTTATGTGTTCAGACATCATTAGAAGAAAAATATTTAATTAACTATCTCTACAAATTATTTATGAGTCATAAAGGTAGACCAAAACTTGCATAATTACTTATTAACTCTGGCAAGGGAGGGAGGAAACATGTTCTTTTTGTGTAACGTTTATCACAATATTTAATTTAAAAAAAGCACAGGTAGAGTAGGGATTTATTTACTGTCACAGAAAATCACCTCAAAGCATACCACTCCATTTGTTTCGCTTTAAGGATTGTGTCCAAAACCTCTTCAAGGCTGATGACTCCTGATGATAATAATTGAGTTTGTTACATATAAGCCCATTGAACGAGTCTTAAAGCTGCAGTAGGTAACTTTTGTAAAAATATATTTTTTACATATTTGTTAAACCTGTCATTATGTCCTGACAGTAGAATATGAGACCGATAATCTGTGAAAAAATCAAGCTCCTCTGGCTCCTCCCAGTGGTCCTATTGCCATTTGCAGAAAGTCATCCGCTCCCGGTAAAAAACAACCAATCAGAGCTGCGGTCCGTAACTGTGTTCGTGTTCAAAATGTAGAAAAATTTATATAATAAGCGAGTACACCATGAATCCATTTTCCAGACCGTGTTTTTTACTATTTTAGATTGCTTCAGGGGTACCGTGGCGGAGTAACCCAGTACCTTTGTGATTCTTCATAGACATAAACAGAGAGAAGTAGTTCCGGCTATGATGTTCTTCCGCAAGACGCAAGCAGTTCTGTTTATTAACCGCTAGAGCATCAAACGTTACATACTGCAGCTTTAAGAGTTGCTTTATGGTTCAAAACTTTGAAAACTTCAATATAAGATACCTTTTAAAAATATTCTTATTTTTGTCTAGATCAGGGGTGTCAAACTCAATTCTTGGAGGGCCCAGCCCTGCAGAGTTTATATTCAACCCTAATTAAACACACCTGATCAAACTGATCAAGTCCTTCAGGCTTATATGAAAACTACATGGTATGTGTGTTAGAGCAGGGTTGGAACAAAACTCTGCAGAGCTCTGGCCCTCCAGGAATTGAATTTGACACCCCTGGTCTAGATGTTGTGACACTGGCATTGTGCATTTGATTACGGGATTAAATGTGGACATATTGTAGGCAGGATAGACTATGCAAGGGAAGCTAATATGGGTTTCCTCCAGATGAGTTCATGGCCTATGGAAAAGATGCTCACCACCTGGAGCTGGCATACAGCCCATCACCTGGAAGGGTGGGGTGGATACCATGTAGAGCAGTGGGTCACTGGGGCCACCAGCTGTGTGGCCGCCCTCTTTCTTCATCAACAAATCTCTCTTTAATTAGCTCACCTAGTGCCCTTTCCCCAGACGAGCACCCAAACACAAGTCTTCCATCAAATCTCTCTATGAATGCTCTCCTTCTCCCTTTGGGATCTCCTGTGTTGCACCTGCATTTGAGCGAGAGGCTTAGTGGAATATGGCACCCTGATGCTTATTAAATGGCCTTTCAGGTTATTTAGTCACTTTGAGTTGAGCTGCTGACTGTGAACCACAGATAAACGTGGACTGAGTTTGAATGCCCTTACCAAAAAGTAGTATACTTCAAGTTTATTTTGTTAAGTATACTTTAAGTATAATATATAGTATAATATATATATAATATATAGTATTTATTTAGGAAGTATACAAACATTAGTGTTCTAGTAGTATACTTGTAAGTGTACTGTTTCAATACTCATTGGGACTAAATTGGCCCACTTTCTAGTATATAAAAGTATACTTTTAAGTATACTTCAAGTCAAGTCTGTTTTTTTGTCAATTCTTCCACATGTACTGTACAGTACATACATAGAGAGAATTGAAATTGTGTTACTGTCAGACCATTGGTGCATACAGACAACACTAACAGTAGAATATTAAATATAGATAATAAAACATTATTACAATATTACAAAGTTTGCTAAGTATAACAGTAGCAAACATTGAGTACACAACTAGTTTACCTCTATGTTTGTAGTTTGTACTGCAATTATAAGAAAAGTACAGTTTGAAGTAAAGTCTCAGTAAACTATTAGTTTAGTAGTTTTATACTGCAAGTATAGTCATAAATTTTCTTTAAGTGAACTTTACATAATGATTTTAGCATACTACTATGTCCCTATTTAGGTTTTAATTTGTATATATTTTGTTATAAGAATATCTGAACATACAAAACATCCAAAGAAAGAACAGGGTATCTGCTTGTTAACAAAAACATTTTATTCTAGCTTCATGCATTCTTTTTTTAAACACTTTAATGTGGGTTAGTGGGTGATGTGGGTAAGTTTCATAAAAAAATAATAAAGAAATAACATTTTGAACAAAAAGCTGAAAAATGATTATGAATTGGATTCCGAATGAAAATGAAAATGTAAATGGAGTTGATCAACACCTTAAAGCTTGACTATAATTATTACCTCTTCATCGTTCAACATTTTATTCCATAATGTTACAGGTTGATGGCGTTTCATGTCAGATGATCGTGTTGCATGTGTTAGTATCTGTTGTTTCTTTTTCTTCTTCACTTGTGTTTTTTTTTGGGGTGGGGGGGGGGGGGGGTTCTGTACAGAAGATGTGTACAAGCACCCTCTACCATATAAAAAATGAAAATACTGATTCTAGGAGCACAAGTATAGTACAAATATATATTAAGACTTTTTGTACGTATAAGTCAAATATACTTAAATGTCATTTTAAGTATATTTCTGAGGAGTAGTGTAGCAGAGTGCAGAGTAATACAAACGTGAAATGTTTTTCATCAGTCTCTTTAACATGCTGAGCAAACTGTGGTTGATGTTGATGATAAATTATACCCATAATTTTGTATTATAAAATATTTTAAATTAAAGACCAGTAGTTAAATACTCTTAGCATCTTATGCATCTGTTTCACTCATACTATATAATAAATGTATTAGCGTAGACCCAAAGGTATTAAAGTAACCCTTCACTCTGACAGGCTATTATGAGGTGCCACAGGTCACAAAGCACGTCTGGAATTCCATACACAAAAAGAAGCATTCAGGGTGGGCCGGATTAAGTCAGTTTTCAGAAACAGTATATTACCTCTGCAGTCGGACAGGAGTGTTGCGTGGTGCCATTCGAAAACCCAGAATAAATGTGTTGCTGAGGAATCATGTAGCATAGGGACTGCGTCTGAAGCAGATATTCAGCCAAATGCACTTGCTATTCATTGGAGAATGGACAAAGACAAAGCAATCTCCACCTGTGAAGATTGCCTGTGCTCCTCACTGAGCAACAGTGTTCTCAAGTGACTCCCTTTCTGCCACCAGCCGAGCTCTGCTGCCCGCAGGCCTCCATATGTGCTCCTGTCATGACTGGTATTTAATTACAAATGATACTTTTTTTGTCACCGCAGATGGATGAATGATTTAATAATGGGATAAATGGTAGATATGCAAGAGGAAAGTAAACTCTGCATGTTAATGGAAAAAGATGGGAGTGGTTTGGAGAAGGGAGAGCCAGAGCTCTCGGCTGATTGAAATTGTCATTTTGCCAACATTATTTTGGACCTGTTTATGTTTGCACTTTGAAAAAGTGGGGAAAATGGGAAATGACTGCTGGAAATAGCTAGCGGTTGATGCCTAGTTTCCACTGGGGGCAACATGAAAGATATTCAATTCTCATAGATACCAAACTCTCCTATCTTTCCCTAATTAAATTAGATGTGCTGTCTGCCATCTCTCCCAGCCTTCTTTCTCACATTAAATATAAACATTCCCAAACAGCGGCTGTTTGTGGTCTGTTAATATGGCGTTATATCACGCGACATTATGGTCGCCATGAATATGCCACCCACCACTTGAAGTGAGCCACATTGCTACATTGTAATCAGAGAAATATATCTGCTAAACATCCTTGAAATAAGTTTAATATATATATATTTTTTTTCCAAAGATTTAATTTATGCCCTAGTAAAAAAGTAATACATTTAAAAAAAAGCACACTGTAGTTAAAATCTACTAACATACTTACTGACATATTGCTCGAGACTTACTGATATGAAAAGTATAATTAAACTTGTTTGGAGTACTACTTGTGCACTATGCACATTTCATAATATTAAGCCTAAAATGTGTTTTAATGTCACCATTGATGAGGATTGTATGATCTTTGAATAATATCAGTCTTTAAATGCAAGATATTTAAAGTGTATACCTGAGGTATACTCGTAATAGTCCCACTTTAGCACAATCAAATATACTTCAGTATATCTTTTAGCTGGACTTCAGCTCTACCTTCACACAATTAAATTGCATTAAGCACGAAATGAGTTGTTCCAATTTAGCAGACTTTAGTATATCAAAAGTACAATTGTGGGGTATTTTTATTAAGTAAATACATTTGTCAATGTATTTATAGTATACTTGGCACAAAATAAATGTATTTCAAATACATTTTAGTATATTTTATTTTTCACTATTTACACATCCAAAGCGACTTACACTGCATTCAAGCTAAACAACTTTCCGGAGAGTCGAAACCTATGACAATGGCTTTATTTTAACCATGTTTTATTCTGAATTGTTTTAAAATGCTGATTCTGATTAATTTTTATGTTTCATAATTGCATTGAATTAACATGTTCTCAGGTCTAGTAATTAGGTAAGATTTTCTTTTTTTTTTCTTCTTTTTTTTCATAGCTGGAGGCTGCCCTTCACAATCCTGTTCAGTGTGCTTTACTTGGTTTCTCAGCGGCGAGTACTTCACTTCCTCAAGGCTACCTCTGGGTAAGTAGAAACAGAAGCACATAAAATATACATTTTTCCCTTTACATATCCCTTTTATGCAAAACAGATCTTAATTCTGACTGTTGTTTAAAACTGGCAAGCATTAATTTACCATTAAGTTATGGTGGACGTAACCTGTATTCTGCAAAGACCTTTTCTATGCAAAATAACACTGGTTTTCATAACAACCCCTGTGAAATCACCTTTAAAAGTTTCACACAGTAGTCTCATTCTCCTCCCTCCTCTGGTGCAGTGGGCAATTTATCACATAATCCCCCAAAGCAGGGGGATAAATCCAATTCGAGCCTTGGTTGGACACAAAAGGACGCCCTTGCCTGTATCTTTCAGTTAATTGTTTTTGTGGGTATTCTAAAGAGCACTGAGGGTGGACTTGGGTGGATTTAAAAAAAAAAATACAAGGAGACAATCAGTAGGAAATTATATTTGGCCAGATTAGGATGTCGTTCTGGTGCCAAAAGTCCTTAGCATTGCAGATCCAAAATATAATTTTCTCGAGGTCTGATCCTAAATCTAAATCTCACTCTACAGCTTAAATCATAGGGGTCACTTTTTAAATATTATCTCAGTGCATCCATTTAGTCTCAGTGGGGCTACCGGTGTTTCTTGTTAAATGTTAAAATGTGTAATTATGCAGCATTCGTAAACATATTTTGCTGCGTTTTGCATTTTTGCCTGCTTTTCAGATGTATAAATGGACGTAGGCTTGGTCTGCTGCATGCTACAAGATGAAATGCAGTCAAACAGGCATGGTAGTGGTTTTGGGGAAGAAATATTAATTGTTATTTAACTTAAACTGAAAAATACACTGAGATGTTTATTTAAGGCATTTATTACCAAGTAAACTAGTATTATTGCTTCAATTTGTTGAGTTGTGGCTGTGAAATAATCATTATCTGAGGGACTGTGGGACAATTGTCATTAATGTAATTCATATTTCCATAGATTTACAGTCTCCACATAGATCTATTATTGTGTTTGCAGCTATTTCAAATGAACCTAAGTCGAAGACTGTTAAATGTATCATATTATAACCTTGATAAGCTGTGTTGTGGATCTGACTTTACACTGCTAGCCAAAAGTCTATCTGTGGAAACCTATATAGCAGGTTAAAAGAAATCCTTAAAGCAATCAACACATCTTTCACTTATAGCAGGTTTCATTTTCTCAGTGAATTTGACTGGACTGAGAGATGTGAGAAGAGGGGAAATGAATCAGCCGTTTGCTACTTCCTAACTTATAAGTCAGTGATAGCACATCATCATATCACAACAGGCAGTTTTCACTGCTAGCATTCCTAATGAGCAGTGACAATAATCAGATCACTCTAAGATGGGCTGCTGGGATTTTTCTCATGGCTCAGATGAAAATAATGCATTGTTTCTAATCAGTCCAAGACAGTAAGCCAGCCAGTCATCCACCAAATTCACTCTACCTTAGCATCTTCACTTCTAATACTGAGACTTATTTATTGATTTGTGTGTGTCTGTGTGTGTGTGTTCACAGTGTTCTTCCTGGGATTTTAGTTATTTAGTCGGTTAGTGGTAATAAAAATAAGTAGTTGCTTTTTTATTGTTTGCCATTGCCATGTTTTTGGGTAAAATGTTGTTTACAGACGCCTAAGGGAGTATTTCAAAAACAGTTTGGAGTTTATATATGCCTTTTGGTGCTGCTAGTAGCAGAAGTAGTCCTTTTTTTTGGAATGTTATTCAAATTTTCCACAGGATGTTTTATTGGATTTGGAATTGGCAAAAGAAATATAAATTTTAGGAACTGAAACTGTAGAATTTATTTTAAATTGCAAAAACATAAAACAAACTTTAAACAAAATGTAAAGAAAAGATAGTTTTTCTGTTTAGGGTCTTTGTATTTTAGCCTGAATATAGATTTTCATCTATTTAAATTGTAATTCATTTAGTTCTATTTACACGACACATCAAGCATTGGATTGTAATTTAAAATACAATTCTGAACGGTGCATACAGCATCATTTTCAGAGTTGAAAACATTGGGTAAAGGATGTCAAAGGCAAATGTTTGAATATGTCCAGTATGTACAAATAGACAGATGAAGTCTTTCTCCCCAGACTACCTTTGCTCCCTTTAGGCTCTTAGTCATTTTCAGCCTAATTAATGCTCTGTTGTCCAGAGATTTGGCTCTAAGGCTGGTTTTCATGGCTTTCCAGCCAAAAAAAACAGAGATGTGTCCAGGGCACGATTCCAGATATCCACTCCTCCAAACAAGTACTGATGAGTTTGTCAGGGAACTATAATTCCACCTAGTCTGTGGAGGAATTGAATCGAAAAAGGAGGGGTGGATCATCATCATCAAGTTTGCGAACATGGATTTGAGCCTATGTGAGAAAGCGGGAGAACAAGGGCCCGCTGTAGGTTGCGACTGAGTGGGAAAAACGCAGAGATTCAGTTATTTTCCTAGCTTCTTGCCCGAAGATAAGACCTCCTTATCTCCCACTGCGCTTCCGCAACAGGCCGTTATTTGCTCTGCCTTGCTCTTCCCAGCCCACGAGACCTTGGCCATCCAGATTGTATGCTGCGATACAAATCAGACAAATGATTGCATGCAAATTAGAGAGGAACTGTAAGGCTAAAGACTATATTTAGCCCTGCCATTTTGCTCACATAACATAGCTCTAAATGAGAATTAATCTCTGCTCTCCGACAGCATCCCTCCCATTTTTCTGTTGTTTTCCCATTCTTTGGTTGAGATTACGCTCCACTCGGCCAGCTCCAGTCACTCAGATCCCTGAGGTAATTATAAATGATGGCCCCTAAACAAGGGCCACTTATAATAAGGCCAGCAGACTCTCTGTTATACTCTTTCCCTTTATCTCCCTCCTTTTTTATATGGATTTAGTAATTGGAGCAGTTTAGTGCCGCACAAGGAGAGATGAGCCAATTTGTGTGGTAGGCATGATGGGATGCTGATCAGTTCGTTTAATTTCTAATAGCGAGCGGGTTGCTTTCATTGCATTATGCATGAATGAGTAACCATGAGAGAGAGCAGGATGCGAAGACAAACACTATTTTTCACAAACTGGGGGATTATTAATTTATGATGCAATGCAATCCAAATCTGTTACAAGAGTCTGCATTTTAAAGCAACTCGCTAGGAAAATGAATGGATGCAGAACCTAGATCAATTGTTGAGGAAAGGCACCAGAGGATGGATTTATGAGCAGCACTGTGCTAAAGTCTTATTCTGTCAACTACATGTAATTTCACCAAGGATCGAGTTTGTCATCTCAGTCTCTGTTTTAAGAAGGCGATCAATCATTAACCCAATGGAAACCCTCCATTGTCAAACAGCTCAGCGGCATTCAAAGGACATCTCTCCACCCCACCTTTTCTTCTGCTTCAGCGATGAAAAGATCCCTGGAGCTTCACAGAAAGATGTTTGAAGTTATCAAGCTGATGCTGGGAATGCATTAGGAGTGATAGAGTATGAATTTTAGAGACTTTATCAAGCGAAAGTCTATGGATTAGATTTTTACGAGATGTATGATTTGAACTTTGCATGTACTGTGGAATTGAAATTGACAGGAATAAAATAACAGGGCTGGGAAACATTAAAGTACACAGGAAGTGAAAGAGTTTTCTGTCTTTTGAAATTTCCTCTGCATGGTTCTCTGCACTGGAAGTGAAAGCACAAAGCCGAGGGAGTGGTTGAAAGTGGCAGAAAAACAGAAAGCCCTTACCTTCCTCTATTATTTTCTTTCCCTACATGTACAGTCATGGATGTGAGAGAGGGGTTTTGGTTGGATGACTACCTATAATAGCGTGTCCTTGTTCTGTTTTTGCAGGTAGCCGGTGGAGGTGATTCCACTCAAGGCCAGGTGGACATCTTCTCCTTGAACAGACCCACACCTCGGCCTGTAAAATCCCTCCAGATGGGAGCTCGAGTGAGGTGTTTGGAGTATGTGCCTGAGCCCAAATCTTCAGAGGACGCCAAAACTAGCCCTCACAGCTCCACTGGAGTTGGAAGTACTATCTGTGTGGGACTTGATGATGGCAGGTAATATGTACACAAAAAAAAGGGTAATATATACACTGAAAAAAACAGCTGTTACTCTGAAATTGCTAGTAGATTTCACAATTAGTAACACATTGAATTATAATATATATATACTTTACAGTGTAGACTGTTTTATTTAAAAATAAGAATTTTTTTCCTCATTTAAAAAAATTGAAGTACCTGTTAAATATCTAAAGGCACCTGCCAGTGTTAATTTTGACAGCAAATTCGGATTTAGTCTTAGTCTTAGTCTTTTGAATAACACACCATTTAGTTTTAGTCACATTTTAGTCATCTGAAATGTTTTAGTCTTAGTCTAGTTTTAGTCGACTAAATATCATAAGAGTTTTAGTCTTAGTCTAGTCTTAAGTCTTTTAGTCTTAGTCTAGTTTTTTTTTAGTAGAACAAAGTCAACTTAGTTGACTTGACTAAATGTTTCCATCAGTCTGTTATGGAATGGTATTTATAAAATAAACATAAGGCCTGCTCTCAATGAAAAATATACATGCTCTCTGAAAAAGATATGCATTCGTCCTGAATGATATGCAATGCATATGACATTCTTTCAAGATGGAAGTACAGGATTATTGAAATAGACAACCACCTATATTATATTTGTATTGTATGTTCATTCTATTTCTTTATTTGTGCTATTTACACAAAGTTTAAAAATTTTTAAGTTTGTTTTTGTTCATTTAAAATAGCACTGCATAGTCTTCACTGTAAAATAAAATACACAATCAACCAAAATGTATTCAGACACCTTCAACGTTTCTTACAATATCACAGTTTATTTGCTGTAGTTTAGAAATTGGTAATAAAATATCGCAATAACTCAGGGTTAAACTGTGTCAGAACAACAAATTCATCTTGATAATGTCTGATGCAATGCTTAATTTGGTTCAGTCTGTGGTGTGAAAAGGTTGCATTAGAAATTAAAGAAAGAAACACTTAAGCAAAACATGCTCAGGTCCCTAATATTTTTGTTTTGTTTTTTTTTTAGTCACAAATAAAACAATATAATCTATTCTATCTGATTTTCGGATTGACTTTGGATAAATTCTTGTTAAAACTACAAAGTAATTCAATCAAGAGCAGTGAGTGATTTACTTTCATTTTCATACAGTAAAGACACTGACAGCAGAGCTACTAAATTAGGCGCGGTCACTTTAAGAGACAAATGCATCCATTATAAAGATACGCATCCGATTTCTTTCCAACGCTTTACTTTCACTGAAGACATAACTACAGACTTTTTCGAACACACTTTCCAAGACGGGTATTTCGACATATTTAGTATGTATTTGTTGTCGGTACAAAAGCAAGAAGACTTTGAGACGCGTCTCTGCTTGCCC
This sequence comes from Carassius gibelio, assembly GCF_023724105.1. Lineage (NCBI taxonomy): Eukaryota > Metazoa > Chordata > Actinopteri > Cypriniformes > Cyprinidae > Carassius > Carassius gibelio. The sequence goes on from NC_068406.1 coordinate 14,488,531, forward strand.
CCTGAACACCAGAACACCACGCTGCTGAATTGAGCTCTTTCACTTTTCGCTCTTTTTCTTATGTTTATTTAAAATGCGATTTGTATTTGTTCGTTCAGGGTGCAGGAGGACGCAAACGTCCTGAAAAAGAGCTCGGTTCAGTGTTACGCGAGTAACCAGCTGCTCTGCTCAGTTCAACTTTCCCGCATCGCGGGGCTGAAGCCAACTTGATGTGTTGAATGCTTGGAGAACGTTATAAAACGTATTCTTAAAATACACATTTCTGTTTTAATAAATGCTCATATTAAAACATAGCATTACACATAAGTAGGTACAAAAATAATCAGTGATACATTTACGACCCCATAAAAATTTGGGTCGCAATGGCATTTCAAAAGGTTGCAGTGTAGTTCCCTGTGTAAACAACTTAACTGTTATGAAAACGTCCTCGAAACTGTGCGAATTTCTGCAAACTCATCTTTGTTCTCTTTTCTGTGTAACTGCTGCTTTGTTTAGCTGTTGCGCTTGCATTTGCCGCGGCTTTTTAAAATGGCTCGGCTGCTTCTGCATAGATCAACCTACCCTCAAAGATTCGCACTGATTGGATCTCTTCTCCATTCGTCCCTCCCATATATTTTCGTCTCATTTTTATTCGTTGACTAAAGTGTCAGTTATATTTCGTCACGATTTCGTCATCATATCTGACTTTTTATTTAGTTTTTATTTAGTTTTCGTCCGTGAAAAAGGTTAGTTGACGAATATTTTTCGTCATAGTCTTCGTCAACGAAATTAACACTGGCACCTGCAGAGCCAAATTAAGGTTGCTCTGAGGAAACTAGATTCACCTAAGCCTTTGGTTCTATGTAAATGAAGTGCCTCGTCAATGCTTCCTTTATTTTCCTGTCAGCTCACTTGGCCGTGAGAACCAGGCGGTAGCCAAGACTAATAGCCTAATAGCTGTTTGTTTTGAGCACATGTCTAGCAATAGAGAAAACAAGAAAGGTAAAAGCCTTTTAATCAGATTTAAGGTGCCATTACAGACACTGCAATGCACACAGGGACACGAAACAGGTGACGACTATCCTCGTAAGTTTTTTTATGGAAAAAACTATTTAAATTTCAATATGAAAAGGATAAAATATATTCAGCTTCATTAATTACCTAACTTGTTACATGTGTAATCACATTTAGAACAGGAAAAGTTTACCACTTCATTAAAATCACTGTGATATTCTGAATAAGTTAAATAATGTATGAAGGCTGAGAAGAACAATAGGTATTCTGAGATATTCTTTATGCAAATGAAGGGCACTGATTAGCCACAGAGAACAATGTTTTCTCCTTTTAAAAAATAATTTCACAATATCAAGGCAAATGAACTGTGGACATAAGGCATTAGCTTTCCTTTCTTCATTTTAAAATTATACTTTTTCCTGCATAGATGTCGTTATATCTCCTTCAATGTTTATCTCCCAAAGCATTCTGGTCTACGGAAGTATGGACACAGCTGCCCAATGTCTTGTGACTCTCCGTAACCCCGAGGGCTGTCCGGTTCTTTGTCTCAAACAAACCGGGAACTTCCTGTTCGCTGGCTTGCGGGATGGAACGCTAATGGTGTATGAGAGACATCACGGAGGTACGAGTCAAATAGTGCTTGATGTCTCATTATATTGTACGCTCATGCTAGCTTCAAGTACAGCTGAGAAGCTCATACTTCTAAGTTAGTTTCCAGCTCTCATGCAAGTTATTTTCTGTTTCCATGGCCCTTTTAATATCCCAGTTCAGATATCATAGTCTTGGTCTTTTATGTGAACAAAACTTGTGATATTTCAGCATGTCATTCAAGGTCTCATAATTTGCACAAGGCTGTAGTGGTTTCTCTTTTGCTTTTATGCATTATGTCAAACAAAGCTTATTTATTCTACATGCATTGTTGCTATTTGTTTTGGATTGTGGATAATCACTTTGGATTTATACGTCTATGTTATTTCTATCCTATTAGGCTTGTTTTTTCTCTTTATCACATTAGCACAGAATTGGACAGTTACATTCAGTATGTTTTCTTTTTCCCTTTTCTCGCTAATGGGATTAAACACTAAATGGGTGGGATAATTAAGAAGGGTAATTATTAGTATGTCCCCAAATGAAAGGGACTCAATAGAGTGAAAGGGTAATCAAATCAAATTAATAGTGCAAATGAATCTGATTGTCCCTGTGTTCAATTTGCTCTTTCATCAACCTTCCATTCAAACATTCAGGGATGTTATTTCAGTCCCTTCTCTGTTAGATGAATGCCTCAGTGAGTATGTGAAAGATATTAGTTCTGTCATGTATTCTGAATGCATTCAGAGATGAGACAGGAGTGATAAGATTGTTCTGTGTATGTATTAGTTAGATGGAAAGGCAGCAGATTCGGGATTACCTTGAAAGCAATTTATGATTTCACAAGTCTGTCCTCTGCCCACGCCTGCGCCTTATTCATTTGCAGTGCATAAGTGTGGGCTAATGACAACATAAGACGGGTGTGCATGCAGAACTCTTGTTTTCTGAGACATGATAGATAGCGAGGGACTGCGCTGTGTGTGTAAGTGTTTGTTGGGGGTGGTGCAAGGCAGACAACCCTTGCACAATGGGTTTATCACAATGCACTACTTACCTGGCTGTCAACAAGGAATTGCCTCCAGTGAAGAGGAAAGTAAGATTAATTATACTGATGTGCAATGTGGCGATTGAATATTACTTTTCATATTACAACCAGATATATTCCCTGGGATGTACAGGCTGGATTTTTAAATTTATATATATTTTTTCATTTATTTATTTTTTGTTAAAAATAAAATACGTTCCCCTTAAAACATTGGGGTCTCACATGAGATTAATCAGAAAACGTTTTGAAACATATGAGCAAGCCGAAATTGCTTAGGGGTGGATTTGGTGTTTTTCTTCCCTTTTTTCCTAGCTACATTAAGAGAGCAGGATCATTTTGTTGTGTTTAATCAACAGTTTGCAGAATTTATAAGTATAATAATGAGGTGTCTGAATTTCCAAAGAAAATACGTAAATATATTACACCCAGAAGCAATAAGCACCCATCTGAATGAGACTGCATCTCTCCTCCTTCCACTTTATTACTTTTGGAGCAATAAAGTAAAGACTGCATCTGCAGATGCTTTGAGTGTCCAGATAAGTCCTCTCTGCCCCAAAGGTTCTCGCTAGGATTTGCAAGAGGGAAATCTGAGGCAGCCCTCGTTTAAGTATTAGGGGGAACAAAGCGGCTGAGGGGATGTTTTCAAAGCATATGTACGAAAACAAGTAGGAAGACTGACATTTTGAATATGCCATGCAATTAACCTGAGGAAGTCGGAAGTCATTGTAAAGCTATTCTGCTTTCAAAGGCAGAAATAAACAACACGGAATGTTAATTAAAATTGCTCGCTGTGGTTCCCCCTCTAATTTTGCTTCATTAACACACTGTGATGGGGGGCAAAAAGATGAAGAAAAAAGCTTATGTAATGCATCACATATGTCGGCTACAGTGCAAACCCTCTGATTAAAACTCGAGGAAAAAGTCTGGCGTGTTCTGAGCACACTGGAGATAAATGTATAAATTGGATTACACAATACGGTGCAGTTATTAACATGGCACTGTTAGCGCATTAGCATATAGAAAGCGCTAGTTTTATTGGAGGAGATATGCGGTCCACAACATGCTTTGCAGTGCTTGCTCAAGCCGTATGTTTTTAAGATGTAGCCATAAATTATACAGTTCCACCACTAGTTATACATATTTGTCTTGCAAACACAAGGATTTACTCTTGAGTATTAATGAAACCAATTTACTTTAAGTGACTTGCTCAGGGCAAAGCAGTGGAATTAGCATGCAGCACATTTTTGTAGCTCTGCTATTTGAAGCGTTCATTTATAAGGGAAATAACATATGAATTTACCATCTTTGGCCATATTTGAAATGTTCCACCAGATAGGATTAGTGATTTGCCGTCAAGCATGGTATGTCACAAGCCTAATTGTATTCTCTACTCATGTACTTTTACCTTGTTTTTCTGTTTTCTTTGTCATAAAACTCAGAATAAGCAAAGTGATATATTTTGGGCTATTTTCTGGAATTACATTTTTAAAGCTCATTACAATCAAAACATCAAAACGAAAGGATTTCCTTTCCTTTCCTTTTCTTTCCTTTCCTTTCCTAATAGAATACATCTAATAGAATAAATCTAGCACACAGGCAAAACAATCTAAGAACCATTTGCGAATTTATTGCTTTTTACAAATTAGAATTGGTTATTTTAGTAGCCTGAAAAACAAAACTGTTATACAAACTAGGAATAAATTATTAGTTATAAGTACATCTTTAAATGTAATGCAGTAGTTGACATGTTATTTTTTTACACATTTAACTTTAATCACAAAATATTTTTTGCTGTCTTCTCTTGAATTTTTGGGCCTTTAGCATGCCCATAGTTGAAATTCAAGAATCTTGATGCTAATATAAATATTCTTACTTTGAACTTGCTGTCTCTTTTTGACTTGTAGGGGAGCTGTGGAACCAGGACTCCTGTAGGAAAGTAACAGTTGGTTCAGATCCCATCAGGACGCTACTTGCCTTGGAGGACTCGGTCTGGGCCAGCTGTGCTAACACAGTAACTGTAGTTGACGGCTCCAGTTTGTCCACTCAGGTAGACTCATCATTTTAAAGCTCTACTATGTTGATATTCTTTCACGCCAAACTTCAGCAAATGGAAGAGCACAGACTATGTTTCACAGGCACTTGGCCAACACTGACTGACAAATTAGCTTATGTGTGAAGATCAATAATCCTACCGAGGAGCAGCAATCCATATGGCCAGGGTGTCTCCTCTGGGGTCTATTTTTTTCCCCTCTTTCTTTTAAACCACACAGGATGAGTAAATAGTTCTGACATACTCATAATCTTCTCTGGCTGTCTCAAATATGGAGGAGCCGTACCCGGGGGATCTACCCCATGGGCCTCCATAACCCTGAGCCTTTAGAGCCTTCCTTTAGTTCTGCCTTCTTGGGTTTTATCTCTGGAATCAAACATCTCTTTTATCCTTTGAGATTTCTCTGGATGCGCCCATCAGAGAGGAGATTTGAGCTAGTGGTAGGTGAGTGGGCCCCTGCTGCTTTTCGGTTGATCCTCCTCGGTTCAGGCCAGTGCTCGGTTTTGTTCCACTGATTACATTGTATCCCTTTCCCTGTGGAGCCATGCAGGCCCAGCAGCTGGAGGGGTGAGCATCTCCTCTACAGCTGTAAATCTGCCTCCTTGGGACTTGTGGCAAAGTGGCGTACAATGATGTGTGTCGGTGGGATAAGCAACAGAGTCTGTGCGAATTTGTCACCTTTTTTTTAAAATAAAGCATGCGTGCCTCCTTGTTTCCCTGACCTGAAACGATTGAGGCCACTGGAACACTATTGATGTAGAATGCCAAAAGTATTTCAACAATTGTACTATGGAGCAAAAAACAGTGGTGGTTGGGAAAACCCTGCACAATTTTTAGGGACTCCAACCAACTGGATTTTTAAATTTGGCTCATTATTATGTAGGCCCTCTTTACACCTGGTCGTAAAGGCTGTGAAACACCAAGCTGACATTTAAGAACTAGTTATGAGGTATGTGTGAAAAAAGTTGCCCTTTAACACTCTGCAAAGACTACATCCATTGACCAACTAGCATGTACATTCTGAGGAAACAACTGTGTGTATCAGCAGGTGGCAGCAGTTTATATTAATTATTCAAAAAGGGAAAACGAATCTAGGACTGACAGCCAACTGGATCCAACTAGTGCAGACAGTGCAGGACATACCGCAAAAAGTTGACAGGTGCTCAAAGACGGCCCAAGGTTGGCCACCCGCTGGCTTGCCATGTAACGGCCTTAAGATGCATCAATCAACAATCTTGACTTAACACGAGCATTATGGCATGTGTTTTGAGAAAGCGCACACACACACACAAAGAAAAAATATTCAGACTTCACTATGTTGTGCCATAACACACAGAATACAATGAAAATGCTTTGCATTTGCTTAATTTCCCGCTCCATCTTAAAGGTGCCATATGCAAAAACTGAGGTAAAAATATCCATAACATGACCTACACGCATCAAAAGAATGAGAAGAAATAAGCGCGATGATGTCATAAAAAAATGTATGTTATAGTGCTGCAGAGATATCAACCTTAATTAGCATTAGCATTACTAGCCCCGGCCCGACAGGTGTCGTAATACCAGTTTCGGCCATAGGAGGCGGTATGCGGGCAACATAACCACCAGCCAACCTGCAATACACGAATAACTCGCACGGCTTGTGGGCCTGATGTCAATCATGTGGAAAGTACAGCGCAGAACTTCATTTCAGTTCAGGGAAGAGAGAGAAAGGATGTCTAAAGCCCTTGGGAAGAGACCACCACTCGCTACAGGGAAACAACCGCGCTCGGAATCACAAATCAAATCCGATAAGAAAAGGAGACCAGAGTAAACATCGGCACTGCTTTCAATCGCTGGATTGATGGACCTGAAAGAAATGAGGCTCGACTCCGAACTTGCAACATTTCTAACAGTAAGTTAGATGCTGTTAGTATTTCGCTAGAAGTTTGTTTTATATGTTTGTGTATTTGTTTTCGGGAAGTTATAACATAGAAATGTATCGAAGGCTGTTCGATAAACGTGCTAATGTTAGCGATGGCTAACCGTAGCTGCGTCTGATAATAAGCTAGCTATAACTTAACATTACCCATTTTATTATATCATAACTAACCTGCTCTGTCTAGTCTGTTGGTCTCCATGTCCTGTTTGCTTTGTGGTTTTTCTGTGCGTGGACAAATTGATGTGTGGCGTGAAAGCGTGTGAAAAGAGTCAATTGCGTTTGTCTCGCGGTGAATGCTTGAGAGTTGGCACATTAATTCCCAAGCAGAATAAAGGACAGGTTGATTATTGCTGTTTAGCGTTTGTATTAATCTATGATGTGTCCCTGTTTGCGTACAAAATAAATTAAAAGTGATACGTGGACCAAGTTGTCTGAGATTGTTCATTTTAAGTAAAGGATCCTAATATTTCGTCCACAACAATATTTAATGAGGTTAACTTATAACTCCTTGTGGTTAGTCTGCACGAGATCAACAAGCTTGTTCGCTTTGCGGCCACTTTTAATACAAAATAAGCATTCGATCTACGTTAGAGCGTCTGAGCGCTCACAAATCTTTCTGCTGCATCGTGAGCAGAGCGGCAAGAGCAATTTTTGATGCTCTAGACGCCGGCGGTGTGAACGCACAGTTATGGCTGTAGTGTTGTTGTGAAAGTAAGGGCGGAACATAGAGACTATGCCGTTTCTCGTTTGTTACTCTAGAGTAGACCAATTCACTTTAATGAGGCATACTGCCCCCATCTGTTATGGAATGTGGAGTATGACTTGATTTTTTTTGCCAAACATTACAGATGGCACCTTTAAGCAATATAATGATTTCATTCATTCAGTGGGCCACACTCTGTGCTGCCTTAGAAAGTTGTGTAGTTTTCGAAATAAGAAGGGTGGGACTGAAAACAAGTGGTCATGTTAAGACCAAGTGTAAATGGTAATGTGTCTCAGCTGATCACAGAATACACATCTTAATACCGGGTGGCAACATGGCTGTAGAAATCCTTTCAGAATAGTAAAAGCTGAAGAGTGAAGTCCCACACTCAGTTAAATGAATGGTTGTTTAAACATGTTACTCTTGTAAGCACTGTCACCTAGTATTACATGGACTAATGAGGGGGTAGATGGTAGGTGGAGGCGTGCTGTATTTTTTCCGCTGGTAGTACAATGCTCTCCTGCTGTGATATACTGATGTAGTGTCATAGGGTGAATTGGTGGAGGCAACCTCTGTCTCTGTGTGAGACTCTGTGACTCAGATCATACACCTAAGGCCCAATTTATACACATATTTAGACTCATCATAACTGTAAATGTACAGTATACAGATTTTCAGAATGCACTTAAAAATTATAATATATTATTATATATATGGTGATTGTGGTAATATTGTAAATAAATACAGTGCATCAGTATTTGTATCTCAAATGAATGTACATGACATACTGTAACAGTGTGTTACTGTACTATATGTGGATAAATGCTTTATTTAATAACATGGCAAACATGATGTTGCAAACTACAGTAAACGCTCATTGTTATTCCAGCAAGCAGCTTTGATTAATTAACTTAGGATGTACAGTATGTGCTTCACATGGTCATTTATTTACTAGATGGTTTTATTCAAATCAAATTTGTGTAGATATGTTTCTATTTGTGTAGATATGTATCACATATGTATGATCCACATTTTTCAGTCATGCAGTTTTTTTTTTTATAGCTGTAAAGCATCGGCTGTGCTAGGAACAGTTATAGTATGCTGTTTGAGTTAACATTTTGGACAGTCTGTACTCCTGTATTTAGCTCTGTCCACCTAATGGCACCTTTCCACTGTTCGGTATGACTCGGCTCGGTATGGCTCAGTTCGGCACAGTTCGATTTAGCTCTGTTTGTGTTTCCACTGCAGTTTAGTGGGCGGGATTTAATCACATGTCTTTGTAGTTGTGCTGCCTCTACTTCCGTGAATCGTGAAAAACCTTTTCATTTCGCATTGCCCCATCAAGATCTCGATGGATCTGCTCCTCTGCTATCAATGAGAGGAACGTCTGTACTTCATCAACAGACAATGAAACAGCCATTTGTTGGTTGTTTAAAAAAGGTGGGCTGGTTCAAAACAGTTGAGTTCAATCCTTCGCTGGCTGTGCTGATTTAAATACAGAGCATTGAGTTAGTTTAGTCAGGCCACGTTAGTCCTGCTTGCATCAGCTGACAGTCAGCTGTTCCTGATGTGTACCAATCCAGTCTTGACACCTATCACATGCGGTCTATTTAAATTCCCATTCTTCAGTGTCTCTTCCATCACATCGCTGCTTGCGATTAACTCCCTCCTCCAACCCCAACTCCACCAATTGAACCTGTAATCTAATCTAACTTTGTTCTTTCTTTACAGTCTCTTCTTTGGAAGCAGTCTCTATCACATTTTGTTTACAATTCATGTAATTGTGAATTGTAATTATGTATGCTTATAATGGTTCTGTTCTGTACCCCAGGGGGGTTTGTCTTGCTGCTCTCCCTGCTCTGTCCAAGCATGGCTGCATGGACACGCGTGTGGAGTGTTGCCCAGAACATAACCATACCGCCAACACTAACTGTATGCAAATCTAATTGTCATAAATATACTTGTCGTAAGTGGTCCTGATTGAACTAGCGGTTCTGTTTAGGGATGGGCGAATCGATCATGAAGTATTGATATATCGGTACTGATGGGAGCTTCAAAAGTATCGATACTCAAATAAAAATATTGATACTAAGGTGTTTTTTTTTTTTTTACCAGTGATTTTGTTTAAACCAAAATTATTCCTACAATATGCTTTAAATTGGATGAATAACCTATGTTAGCAAATAATTGTGTGGAAGGGATTTTCCTGTTCACCTGAACACACCAAATGTTGCAAGGCAGAATCAATCAATTACAGAGAGTGTTCACTGACTTCTGACAGTGCATTTTAATAGAGCTGCGTTTCCCAAGAGTAGCCTATAATAAGAAAGCATTTGTTTTTGGAAAAGGCAGCCCAGAACAATGCAGAAAAAACATAGGCTATATGTTTGAGTTATTTCACAATAAACCTATTGAAATCGTACCCTAGTTTGTGCAGTACATTTATTTAAATTTGAATGTTAAAAGTTCATATTGCTCATGTTTATTCTGTATTGTTAATATAAATCATACGCTCTCCGAATAAAAATATAGCAATTTATGCATGCAACAGTGTATTACTGGCAGTCCCTTATGACAATGAACCATGGTAAAGTGAACATAGTTCAGATAAAGTATTTGTAGATTTCCCTGGTTACCACTGAAGTAAACATATTTGAACCATGTGTAAACAAAAATATAACCTAATAAGTTGCAACTAAGGCATTTGAAAACAGTTGATAGAGCTGCTTTGTTTTTGTGTAAACCATAATACATTTTCCAGAATTCTTTAATGAATAGAAAGTTCAAAAGAACAGCATTTGAAATAGAAGTCTTTTGTAACCGCGTAACATACACATTCACAACAGTATTACAGATGGAAAGAACCAGTTGATAGAAGTATTCTTCTGGTGTCTTGTTTCTAAAGAAATAGTCCAAGAAAAATAAAATGAAACCAATGAGAGAACGAGAGCAAAGGCAAGCACTGCCGACAAGTCAATTAAAAGTGAAAACACATCAAAGGCAGTTTCAGTCGTCTCCCTTGCTCTCAAACTAAAGAAGGTCCCTTTGGCAAGGGCATGCAAACAGGTGGTAATCCCTGTCCGCTAGTGTGTAGAGGAGAGAACAGTCTCTCGCACCCACCTCAACCCCTCCAACTAATCTGCCTCAACCCCAGACTGGAGAACTAGCTGTTTGTAAGGTTTCTCAGGGCTCCTCGGTAGCACCAAAGACCTCAGGGGGCTGCGTGCAAACCCTTGATAAGGAGTGCAGCTCCCTCATGCCTCATTAGAGGATCAGCCATAAAATGGCTCCTCTTTCCCTGTGGACATTTAAAAAGGTGTTTGGGAGGGGGTGTATTGTTTTGTGAGACAGTGAAACAAGAATCCGCTGTGAATCACTTTGAAATCAAAGAAACTGGAATCCGAGTCACTGAAACCTTCATGATGTGTGGCCCTTGAACCCACTGGTCGGATGGTGATTTCGAAGGTACAAAAATGCTGTGCATTGCTGGAAAAGATAAAGGAAGGAAGGTTTTCATTTGCATTGATTTTTGCTTTTGTGTTTTTACAACCTGAATATCTTTTTTTTTTTTTAAATAACAAATAAAATAAAACTTTAAGCAGAAATGCAGATTACACGCATATTCAAAGGGAAGATTCTGTATATGTTTTTGTCTGTGTGTGTGAAACCTGATGATGTTCTCCAGTATGACTTTATAGATTCATAGAACATCTTGTACAGTAGTAGAAACGAGAACAACTAATAGTGTGGTGTAAATTAGCACCAAGCAAAAGTATGCTTTTTGATATTGTGTAATGGTTGCAACAGCATTAGATCTTCTGGAATGCTCTTCTGCTTGAGAACCTTAACAGTGAATGTTGGATCCCAATAAAACAAGCATCACAGTGTTAGAGACTATTTAGATTAACCCATATGAAGGATTACAGCATTTTGAAATTTGAGTCTAGCAAGGACTTTTCCTGAAAGATTAGACAGAATAGAACTCCACACTATCTGTAGTCTGCCACTGACACTATGACTGCCTGTCTCCTCTATATCTCAGACTTTAAATTTATATCATATCTCACAATTAACACTTGGGTCTTAAACTGACTTTATGTCTCAGAATATGTCTTTATATCATAATTGGACTTAGTATAGTGCAGTTTATAATTCTCACAGGTGGATGTATTTATCATAATTTTTACTCATATTCTCATAATTGTGACTTTCTCCTAATGTTATGTTCTCACAATTACATATATTATCTCACAATTATTATTATTTTTTACTCAGACTGAAGCAGGCTTCCTTTTGACTCCTAGAGAAACAATATTTCTACAGTGATAACTAAGGATTTAAGATTTCGATGAGTTAGCATTAAAGGGTTAGTTCATAAAAAAAATAAAACTATGTAATTAATAACTCACCTTCATGTCGTTCCAAATGCGTAAGACCTCCGTTCATCTCCAGGACACAGTTTAAGATATTTTAGATTTATTCAGAGAGCTTTCTGTCCCTCCAATGAAAATGTTTGTACGGTATACTGTCCATGTCAAGAAAGGTAATAAAAACATCATCAAAGTAGTCCATGTGACATCAGAGGATCAGTTAGAATTTGTTGAAGCATCGAAAATACATTTTGGTCCAAAAATTATGATTTTTCAGCATTGTCTCCTCTTCCGGGTCTGTTGTGAGTGCGACTGCTGTGACAGTTGATGTACGACACTGCTGACATGTTATCTTTGTTATTGGGCGCACCAGAAAACATATCAGCAGCGTCATACGTCATCAGGGTCTTGAACACGCTTACAACAGACCCAGAATTCTAACTGACCCTATGATGTCACATAGACTACTTTGAAGATGTTTTTATTACATTTCTGGACATGGACATTATACCGTATATACGTTTTCAATTGAATGACAAAAAGCTCTCGGACTAAATCTAAAATAGATTAATGATTCTCGCTGTATTATTGTTGCTGCCACCATGTTTTGGACTCTGTGTTTCATCGTGAAAGTGGAAATACTTTGTTTGGCCTTGCAAAAGAGGACACATGAATTTAAATTGTATTTATTTACTGAGATATATGATGTCACATTTTTTCTGTGTGTAAAGATGTTGCGCAGCGCAAATCCGTGAATGAATGTTCCGAAATGAAGTAAACTTCAACAGATTTCCCCTCCTCAGGGAATAGGGAGCATTGAACACAGTGTAGAGACCACGTCAGTCAGAGCATAGTTCATGCACAGAGCTCACTTCATATGATCTGATTATCTGAATCAGGGTGGCGCGAGGACTGTAATTGAAAACTGCTGGTTTAGAGTATGCTTGTGTTTGTCGTTTCTCCGATCACAAATGCAGACATTGTTTTATGTTTACGCTGCACAATGCAACGCAATGCATAAAAAGACAGTATAAGTCATTATAATCTGTAATAAAAAAATAAATATAAAACAAGAAGATGGCAGGGCATAGAGGAGAAACAATAATGTACAATATGTGGATTTTTTTTTTTTTTACCTTAAACCACATAAACACGTTGCATAACACCAAATACGTTTACATTTACATGAACATTTATTCATTTTGCAGACTTACAATTGGGGGATACATAAAGCGATTCTTCTTAAAGAGGCAAACAAACACAGGGAGTGCTTGCAATACCAATTTTTAAACATTGTTCAAATAAGTACAAGCTAGAAAAAGAAGGAACTGGTCGGATGGTGATTTCGAAGGTACAAAAATGCTGTGCATTGCTGGAAAAGATAAAGGAAGGAAGGTTTTCATTTGCATTGATTTTTGCTTTTGTGTTTTTACAACCTGAATATCTTTTTTTTTTTTTAAATAACAAATAAAATAAAACTTTAAGCAGAAATGCAGATTACACGCATATTCAAAGGGAAGATTCTGTATATGTTTTTGTCTGTGTGTGTGAAACCTGATGATGTTCTCCAGTATGACTTTATAGATTCATAGAACATCTTGTACAGTAGTAGAAACGAGAACAACTAATAGTGTGGTGTAAATTAGCACCAAGCAAAAGTATGCTTTTTGATATTGTGTAATGGTTGCAACAGCATTAGATCTTCTGGAATGCTCTTCTGCTTGAGAACCTTAACAGTGAATGTTGGATCCCAATAAAACAAGCATCACAGTGTTAGAGACTATTTAGATTAACCCATATGAAGGATTACAGCATTTTGAAATTTGAGTCTAGCAAGGACTTTTCCTGAAAGATTAGACAGAATAGAACTCCACACTATCTGTAGTCTGCCACTGACACTATGACTGCCTGTCTCCTCTATATCTCAGACTTTAAATTTATATCATATCTCACAATTAACACTTGGGTCTTAAACTGACTTTATGTCTCAGAATATGTCTTTATATCATAATTGGACTTAGTATAGTGCAGTTTATAATTCTCACAGGTGGATGTATTTATCATAATTTTTACTCATATTCTCATAATTGTGACTTTCTCCTAATGTTATGTTCTCACAATTACATATATTATCTCACAATTATTATTATTTTTTACTCAGACTGAAGCAGGCTTCCTTTTGACTCCTAGAGAAACAATATTTCTACAGTGATAACTAAGGATTTAAGATTTCGATGAGTTAGCATTAAAGGGTTAGTTCATAAAAAAAATAAAACTATGTAATTTAATAACTCACCTTCATGTCGTTCCAAATGCGTAAGACCTCCGTTCATCTCCAGGACACAGTTTAAGATATTTTAGATTTATTCAGAGAGCTTTCTGTCCCTCCAATGAAAATGTTTGTACGGTATACTGTCCATGTCAAGAAAGGTAATAAAAACATCATCAAAGTAGTCCATGTGACATCAGAGGATCAGTTAGAATTTGTTGAAGCATCGAAAATACATTTTGGTCCAAAAATTATGATTTTTCAGCATTGTCTCCTCTTCCGGGTCTGTTGTGAGTGCGACTGCTGTGACAGTTGATGTACGACACTGCTGACATGTTATCTTTGTTATTGGGCGCACCAGAAAACATATCAGCAGCGTCATACGTCATCAGGGTCTTGAACACGCTTACAACAGACCCAGAATTCTAACTGACCCTATGATGTCACATAGACTACTTTGAAGATGTTTTTATTACATTTCTGGACATGGACATTATACCGTATATACGTTTTCAATTGAATGACAAAAAGCTCTCGGACTAAATCTAAAATAGATTAATGATTCTCGCTGTATTATTGTTGCTGCCACCATGTTTTGGACTCTGTGTTTCATCGTGAAAGTGGAAATACTTTGTTTGGCCTTGCAAAAGAGGACACATGAATTTAAATTGTATTTATTTACTGAGATATATGATGTCACATTTTTTCTGTGTGTAAAGATGTTGCGCAGCGCAAATCCGTGAATGAATGTTCCGAAATGAAGTAAACTTCAACAGATTTCCCCTCCTCAGGGAATAGGGAGCATTGAACACAGTGTAGAGACCACGTCAGTCAGAGCATAGTTCATGCACAGAGCTCACTTCATATGATCTGATTATCTGAATCAGGGTGGCGCGAGGACTGTAATTGAAAACTGCTGGTTTAGAGTATGCTTGTGTTTGTCGTTTCTCCGATCACAAATGCAGACATTGTTTTATGTTTACGCTGCACAATGCAACGCAATGCATAAAAAGACAGTATAAGTCATTATAATCTGTAATAAAAAAATAAATATAAAACAAGAAGATGGCAGGGCATAGAGGAGAAACAATAATGTACAATATGTGGATTTTTTTTTTTTTTACCTTAAACCACATAAACACGTTGCATAACACCAAATACGTTTACATTTACATGAACATTTATTCATTTTGCAGACTTACAATTGGGGGATACATAAAGCGATTCTTCTTAAAGAGGCAAACAAACACAGGGAGTGCTTGCAATACCAATTTTTAAACATTGTTCAAATAAGTACAAGCTAGAAAAAGAAGGAAAAAAATATTTTCTATATTTTATGTTTACATATTATTTATATATTATTTATTTATTTATATATGTATTTATAAATATAAAAATGGTGAAGCCAAGTAGTTTTAAAAGAGATGAGTTTTCAGCTGTTACTTGAAAAATGTCAGGGATTCAGCATTCCGGATAGGGGTGGGAAGATCATTCCACCAGCCAGGAATGGTGAATGAGAATGTTCTGGAAAGTGATTTTAAGCCTTTCTGTGATGGTAGCACAAGACATCACTCACTAGCTGATCTCAGACTTCTGGAGGTGATGTAGATTTGAATAGCGAGTGGAAGTAGAGAGGTGCTGAGTCTGTGGCTGTTCTATATGCAAGCATCAATGTCTTGAACTTGATGCGAGCTTCAACTGGTAGCCAATGCAAGGAGATAAAGAGAGGTGTAACATGGGCTCTTTTTGGTTAATTGAAGACCAGTCATGCTGCTGCATCCTGAATCATTTGTAGAGCTTTGATTGTGCTTGATGTAAGTCCAGCCAGAAGATTATTGCAGTAGTCCAGCCTAGAAATGACAAGGCCCCTGGACCAGAAGTTGAGCTCCGTTAGAAAGGGCCTGATCTTTATGATGTTGTGCAATGTAAACCTGCAAGATTGAGCAGTCTTTGCAATGTTGTCTTTGAAGGTCAGCTGGTCATCAGAGGTTACACCAAGATTTCTGACCAAAGTTGATGGGGAAATTGTAGAAGAGCCTAGCTGGATGGAGAAATCACACTTGGAGTTGGAGTGGCAGGGAAGACAAGAAGCTCAGTCTTTGCCAGGTTGCTGTAGGTGATATTCTTTCATCTATGCTGAAATATCCGCCAGGCAGCCTGAGATCTGTCCCGCTACCATTGGATCATCTGGGAAATGAAAGATAGAGGTTATCAGAATAGCAATGGTAGGAGAATCCATGTGCCTGTATGATGGGACCCAGTGATGTTGTGTATATGGAGAAGAAGAGGGGTCCAAGAACTGATCCCTGAGGAACCCCAGTGGCAAGTTGATGTGCTTTGGATACTTCCCCTCCCCAAGCCACCCTGAAAGACCTATCAGTGAGATAGGATTCAAACCAGCAAATTGGAACCCCCAAATACACCATATAATGTTATTTTTAGCAAAATCAAAAGACCCCTTTAAGAACAGGTTATACCAGTGAGTAGGGTTATGTTAATAAAGTAAATAATAGAAAGTAACATGATATGTGGCCAAGTATGGTAACCCATACTCAGAATTTGTGCTCTGCATTTAACCGATCCAAGTGCACACACACAGCATTGAGTACCGAACACACACACCTAGAGCAGTGGGCAGCCAGTTTTGTTGTGGCACTAATTGGAAGTGAGTGCTGTTAATTCACTTCACCCATGACCTTTGGGATACAAGTTCGACTCTCTAAACATTAGGCCAGGGCTGCCCAAAAGAGTCGTTTAAACGTTTTATTAAGCCCTCTGGTCAAACAAGTTTGGAAACTGCTTCTGTCATAAGTGCCTTTTCAAATTCGAAGATCTTTATGGCTTGCTTATCTATAAAAAGCTGCAAAATCATCACAGTTGAGAGTTGAGCCCCTCAAGCTCACAGAGATCAATTTAGAGAATGAAGCACACTGGGCAGCTCTAACTGCGTTATTGAACAGATCTGTGTTGCCTTAACATGTCATAGTCTATGTGTAGTAACATTTTACCTAATTTCCATTCAAATCCCCTTCAGTTTGATGATAAGGATGATGATAATATTTTCACTGTGTTTTGACAGTTGTTCATTTTGCCAGTGCAAAATGGTATTAAATTCTTTGACATGATGATCACAGGAAAAATAAAAAACAGCTGGAATCATATTATCTTAGTTTCAGGTTTTAACATTTTAAATCGACTCAGAGACCAGTCAAAAGTTCTCATCAACCTTCTTTGTAACAACTTTGTAACAACAATGGCTTTTTGTACACAACTACAGAGAAGAAAATACAAAAGACAATGGTAAAGACAGCTCCGGTGTATCGTGTATAGCCCATGGATTGCTGAGATTTTTACCATTTAGAAAGGGTGTTTTTATATAAAAAAGACTGAAATCAGTGATGAGGTAGTTTGCACTAAGAGTAAACTGAAGTGTTTTGATTTAATCTTTGACTTGATGGTTATATACAGAGCTGCACATCATTTTTGAGGTTTGGTCCTCACACTGCATATAGCGTGACCCATTAAATATAACTATAAAAAAATGAATTAATAAAAGTTATAATATTATTGCACTTTGTTTATTTATTTATTTTTTATTATAAAATAATAGTAAATAAATGTAACAATAGTATGTGATAATATTATAAAAAAAGAATCTCTTTATGTATTCCCCAATTTTAAGTCGCTTTGGATGAAAGCTTCTAAAAATAAATAAATAAATAAATAAAAGTATTTTCATCACATTCAAACTTAAAATCAGCAGGCTTTTATTTTGGCAGGTTGCGGATTAAGCACTGTTGCTGATTAAAGAGCATGGACGGATGTAACAGTTTTGCATTGTTCTTTGAAAACGGCATGGCATAGCCTAGATTTATGCTTCCATGTTGAAAATAAAACTTATATAGTACAGTTTGTGATCTAAAATGGTAATTGTGTATTAACAGCTGTCAACCATGTTGGTACGCAAATGCGCTGTCAGAACATATTTATATAACACATTTTTATTTTATTTTGGTTGCGCATGCAGACCTGCGGACCACTTATGTGCACCCCTGGTTATATACATTTTTATAGCTAGCCTAGAACACAATGTTGAAGGATTATTTTAACTGACATTACTTTTTTTTTTTTTTTTGAAAATTAAAATCTATGTGATATTTTGGACAGACTGATGTGAAAATTTATATTTTGAAGAATGTTGCAACTTAAACAACACTGGATGTCAAAAATAACTGGACACAAAAAATAACGAGACATTCTTCAGGATTCTCATTCTCATTCTCATTCTTCATTTTCTGTTATGGTCCACAGATGAAAGTAAGTAATTTAGTTTAAAACAGCATGAGAGTGCATAAATAATGACAGAATGTTCATTTTCAGGTGAAGGATCTGTATCTTTTATGCTCCTATTTCAGTGACAGAGTAAACTGGTCTGGACCAGAAGGGGACCACCAGCTTAATCTTTGGATTGGGTGTCTGTTGCTCAACTAGAGGTCTTTTGATAAAGGATGACCAGAACAATTCCTGCTTCTTAACCTATTTTTGCCACAGGCTAAAATCCAGGGTTTCTCAGGAGTGGAGCAATCCAAATACCAGCCCTGAGGGGTTTTGCAGGTATCTGACCGATGACAAAAAATGGTAGAGATGTGTCCTCTTCCATGGGAGTATGGTCTCCTAGCAATAATATAAAATGGGTGCGAATATACAGTATGGAGCAACATCCATGAAAAACAAGCTTTCTAA
This sequence comes from Carassius gibelio, assembly GCF_023724105.1. Taxonomy (NCBI): domain Eukaryota; kingdom Metazoa; phylum Chordata; class Actinopteri; order Cypriniformes; family Cyprinidae; genus Carassius; species Carassius gibelio. The sequence continues at coordinate 14,507,213 of NC_068406.1, forward strand.
ATGCTCATCGTTCTTGTCCTAGTTTTAGACTTTGTATGTGAGGAAGTTCTTGCATATGTACTGTATTGAGAATAAAAGAGGGGCAAATAAAAGCTAGATGCATTTGCGATGGACTCTTTATCATTATAGTTCAATATTCTGTTTGTGAGCTAATGGAGAAGAGAAAGCGAATGAGAGAAGAAAGGAGATGGAGTCCTGTAACTGCTTGTTTTTGTCATGCCTTATTGAATTCTGTACCAAATTGTGTTCCAATCCTTTCTGCTTGTTGATTCTCCTTGGTCTCTGGTTTTGCAGTCCACCTTTTAACCCATTAGTAAAGCTATGCGACTGCAGCCTGAAATGACTTTATCATGAAGGGAATGTTAATGTCATGCTTATATTTCCCAGTTGAACATATAGGTCAAACGTCTCAAATATGACTTTCGAGTTGATGGTTTTGTTATACAGCATCATTATAGTTTCTTCTTGCTGTGTACAGAATTTGTTACTGTTTTTGTGTGAATTTTACGTTGAAGACAATATGGCATGCATCTTCCTATTGGAATGGGTATTTACGGGATTCCTGCTGAATATAACTCAAATGCATAATGGGTCTCCAGATTTCAAAAGAAAATGTGCCAATTGTGCACAAGTACAATTTAGTAAAATGATTCTATACTACAACTTTCATAAAATGCCTAAAAATGTGTTTTAGACACTTATGAATGATAAAAATAATGCCTGTTTTAAATATACAACATGCAAATTTACTGACTCATGTTTAGTTTTTAAGAATCTTAAAATGCTAGATCACTTGGCATCTTGTCAGGTTTACCATTATCACAATGATGTCTTTGCCTAAATCATAAAGTAAAGTGAGGCATTCAAGTTTATTCCCAAAAAATTAAAATTCTGTTATTTACTTGCCCTCATATCATTTTAAAGCTGTATGGTTTAGGGGCAAAAACATTTGTGTTCATTGGTGTTTCTATGAAGAACGAAACGCCTACAGGTTTGGAACAACAATAGGGTAACTACTAGGGCTGGGTGATACACCATTAGACACGATCAACCAGTAGATATTTTGAACTTTTTTTCCCTCTATGTGGTTATCCTCTGTCTCGTTCCCGTCTCTCAGGGAACCGAGGTTACCATAGTAACCGGAAACATTCCCTCTGGAGAATGGTCTCTCGACATGGCATTAACGCCTTGGGGACTGTATAGAACAACACCGTAGAAACAGCAAAGTAAAAGGCTCAGCCTCAGTGGAGCTAGTATGAACAGTTCTTGTTACACACTAAAATGAATCCCCAACCAATGAAATACGACCCTGAAAGATGCCTCGAGGGGATTGGATCTAGATTTCCATATAGGGATCAAACCAGGGTACTCAGAATCCATGTCCAACGGCAGGTCTCTTATTGAGAGAGAGATGCAGTGCAGTCACCATACAGAGACATTATAGTCCCGTGAACTCATACAAGTATATAATAAAAAGTGCAACAAGCATGTGAGCGGCAATGCCAGGCACAATATTAACACACACAGATAATTGCGGCATTGAGGTCAATAGCAGCATGAATGGCTGAGGCAGCTGCAATGCAAACATTAAGCATGGAGGGCCTACTGCTGCCATCCATTCGTTGTTGCAGAAAATTCAGACATAGGGAAATTACCTGGGTCCAGACCATTTGATTCACTCCATTTACAAGCGTACAGGCATCTCTTAGAAGGACCCTTGCCTCCGCAATCATGCCACAGCGAAAGGTGTGCTGTCTGTCTGTAAAGGGCTTTCGAGTGTACTCCGCCCTGGTGGTTTACTGTATGTACAATACCACATGTTGTCCATGTGAATAAAGACATGATGCCCCCGGACTTGCGTGAGGCAACTCCGAAG